>NW_028324308.1:3770000-3990000 GCF_058129835.1 Hydra viridissima | reverse complement strand
ACTGATTGGTTCTCTATGAATTAGAGTTAACTAGATAATGTAATTTAAACAACAACTTTTTTTCTGAACTAATAAACTTTTTCTTACTATAAATTTTTTCTTTTAGATGTATTTACATATACATTGTAGATTCTACCGATCTGGTTTTAACAATTCGAAAGCTTCGTAGGCAGCCTCTTATTAAAGAAAACAGAAAATTTTTCTTGCTTTTATACCTCGCGAAATGAAAATTTTGTTATTTCGACATCGGAAAAACTTGCGGCTTATGTTTCATCGAGATTTCTCTTTCGAGTTTTGAAGGTGAACTTTCCTCGTACCATGGGAATATTTAAAGAATTTTTTTGATAAATTTTGCATCCAATAAACTCCTATAATTACAACTACAATATATTTCTAACACCATTATTACAAACTATACTTGATAAATATACTGGCTTCGCTTACTACTTTTTTTTTTGGTATTTCACAACAATAAAATCACAACAATAAAATCACAACAATAAATATACATACCGTATATACTCGCGTTTAAGTCGAGAAATTTTGGACGAAATATTTACTCTAAAACAGCAATTTGACTTATATGCGGGTCAGAAAAAAACAAATTTATTCTTCGAAATTTTTTTTTTCGTATTTCTTATTTTTTGATTAAAAAATGATTCATTTAATATTGATTTTGGATTGATTTTGGATTGACTTATACGCGAGTATATACGGTAGTTGCTCTGCAGTGCAAAGTTAATAAAATACTAGTGTTGTTATCGACTTCGACTAAATCGACTAAAAGTCGACTAGTCGAAAATCGAAATTAGTCGACTTTGAAAAATCGAATAGTCGATTTAATCGACTTTGGGTTTCATACTAATCGACTAAAAGTCGATTTAGTCGGGATTTTATCCTAACATCCTTATTTCTATTTTTTACTTGATTTAATTTTATCAATCTTTAATATTGTTATGATGCTGACCAATTAGTAAAGAGGTGTCTTTATAAATAGTTTATCTTGTAAAGATAATTTATTTGCAAAGATTGAACATTGAACCTAATTTGCTAAATCGACTTTTAGTCGACTTAGTCGATTTTAAAAATGTATTAGTCGATTTTAGTCGACTTTGAAAAATACATTACGATGGCTCCGCGCAAAATCGGACTATCTGCAATCTCCGCCAAAAACAAAATTGGCATATCTGCAATCTCCGCGTAAAACAAAATTGGACTATCTGCATTTTCCGCCAGCTTTATTTTTGAACTATCTGCATTCTCCGGGCGTTCAAAGTTTTTATTGCATGAAATTATGCGCCTTGTCAAAATGTGATTTCACTACAAATGGCAGATCTCATGAAATAAGTTGTTAATAAGAAGACAGTAATTGCATTATTTTCCATCTATTCCTGAGAATAGATGGAGATAAATCTGTTTAAGTTTTAACACAAAGTTTCACTTGCCACATTTGATTTTGTTTAGAAGTAATTATTTTAAATAGTTATATGACATATGGTATGTTAATGCAAATGAAAAATTTACAATATTTTTAGAACATCATTTTAGCGGCTAAAATAAGAACAGTCTATTTTAATCTCAAGTCTGAACTTAGTAAGCGTATACACATCATGAATTGATCAAAGTGTAGCTGATCGCTGATTGCATCTACTTTAATCTCAAGTCTGAACTTAGTAAGCGTATACACATCATGAATTGATCAAAGTGTAGCTGATCGCAAAACCAATTTTATGTATTCAAATTTAATTTGAAATTAAAATGCTGCTGGATTAAGAAAACGTTTTACAGTTTTACGAGGCTTATTCGAAACATTGTTTGGTGTTTTTCAAGTTTGTCTATTTTCAACAGAAAAAAAAAAAGTAGTGTTACTGTGTTATCTATACTATATAGGTATACTATATAGCATATAGCAGTCAGTCATGTTTTGGTTAAATGTGAAAATAACAAGTTGGTTTGTTTAGCTTACAAAATTAATTAATTCAAGTGTATAATTGCTATCGTCAAATAAAATATGTTAGATCTTAAAAATATGTTAGGACTACAAAATTATAGATGTTTTTAGATAAGTTGTGTTTGTATGTTAAATTATAATTTCTAAAGTTAAAAGTTACCTAAATGTGACTATAATTTAAATTCAAGTAATTAATATTGTCTATTACAAATGTGATAATTTATTATATTGGGTATACTGTAAAAGTAATAAAAGCCTGATATTCAGATCAATGTGCAAGTTAAGGATATGTTTATTTAAAACAGCAGTTTTTTGTTATTTTGTAATTATTCTTTTACAGAAAAAATACAGCTATTTTTGATTGTATCATAGTTATTACTATCATAGTAAAAAAATTACAACCCTTTTTTATGTATCATTACATCCCAAAGTCTTGGATATAAAAAAATTATCAAATATAATTGGACCAAAATTGTTTGATCATCACTGCAGTTGAGGTGACATCTGATTAAACCAATGTTTAATGGTTTAGAGCTCAAATCCAACTGAACCTTAGGTTCAGTTTGATTTTGATCCTAATTATTGATAAACCAAGTTTAAGAAAAGTTGGAAACCATAATGTTTAATACTCATGCATGAGTTTTTAACTAGTTTGTGTTCAGTTAAGTGGCATCTCCAAAAAAGAATGGTTTTAAGTAGACAACAAAGAAAACTCCACATAGTTTGATTGCTTAATGAACAAAAATAGGTTAATAACAATAATTTTGTTAGTTACGATCTAGGTTACAATATATGTATATATATATATATATATATATATATATACATATATTTATATATATACATACATATATCTATATATACACGTATAGTATATATATATACATACATATATTTATATATACACAAAATTATTGTGATATGTGTGTGTGTATATATATATATATATATATATATATATATATATATATATATATATATATATATATATATATATATATATATATATAATTAGCAAAAATACTTATCTAATTTTTTCTTTGACAGCTTGTTTTACCATCAGTAGGTTCATCAGGAAGTCTGATGAACCTAGTGATGGTGAAAGATAAGTTTATAAATATATGAGGTTAATATAACCTTCCTGATTACTTATTGATGGTGAAACAAGTTGTGGAAGAAAAAATTAGATAAGTGTTTTTACTAATTTATTACTGCTCTGCTCTTTAAGACCATTGAGCACTCTATTTATAGAATACACTAACATAGTTATATATATATATATATATATATATATATATATATATATATATATATATATATATATATATATATATATATACACACACACACAGGGTGTCTGCCAATATTATAAGTTGGATTTCCCTAGCTTTTCCCTGATATTTACCTATTTCTCGTTTAGAAAAATGCTCTTCAACTGCAAAAATATAAACAATAATACAACCCACATTAAATATATCAAGAGAAGTTCATAAAACTATCTGCCAAATAAACTTTTAGATTACGTGAACTATATACAACTTATTTAAGTTATATAAGTTTGATAAAGACTCATCTTTCCTGATTTTTCTAAAATTTAACCTAATTTCTTGATAATCCCCTGATTATTTTGAAGATATCCGAATTCCCTGGCATTTCCCTGATTTCGCAGACATCCTGTATATATTTATATGCAGATCTTGTGTATAAAGACCACTTAGCAACATTGCAACATAACATAACAAGAATTTAATTTGATCTAAACTTATTAGTCACAACAAGGCTAAATAAAATTGACAAAGTATGTATGATGAATTTAGCAATTAGTATGTAACATAACAATGTTTTGTTACATATGCTATATTATTATTAACAATAACATAAGTTATTTTTAACATATTTATCTTAATTAAAACTACTTGATTACTCACAAACTTAATCAAGTTATGATCAAGGTTTTGTGTTTAAATAATCGCTATTAATAAATGTTTAAATAATCGCTATTATTTAAAAAATTGTAGAATTTTATAAAAAACTTCAAATATTTAAAGAAACACCACCAAAAATTTATGCACCCGAAAAACGCAGATAGTCCAAAAATGTATCTGGCAAAAATGCAGATAGTCCAATTTTGTTTTACGCGGAGATTGCAGATATGCCAATTTTGTTTTTGGCGGAGATTGCAGATATGCCAAATTTGTTTTCCGCGGAGATTGCAGATAGTCCGATTTTGCGCGGAGCCATCGATTAATCGATTTAGTCGACAGTCGAATAATTTCAAAGTCGTAACAACACTATAAAATACTAATTATCAACATTCAATTTCAAGTTAGTGGATTTACACTAAAAGATGTCTTTTTATTTATAGGTTGGATTTAGATTCGCTTCACTTCTGTAAGTAATTTTATGATGAGAATGAAAAACATATTTAAACAATATTTTGAAATCAGAATCAACGTAACGTCAGTTTAAGATATATTTCCCGTTAAAAAAAAAAAAAGAAAAAAAAAAGCAATTACGAGATTCGATTTTCCCGCTAATTTTTGATGAACGAGAACAAAATTCTCGTTTATCAAAAAGTAACGGGAAAATCAAACCAAGTAATCACGTTTCCTCAATGCAGAATTCTCAAAATGTCACAAATATATGAGTTTTAATATAAGATCCATCCCCAATGTAAAGAATGTTGAATATTTTCTTAATCCAGGGTTGCCACTCAACCTGGAAAACCTGGAAATAGCATGAATCCCAGGGAAAACCTGGAAAACTCAGGGAATTTTTTTTTTCTTTCTAAAATCAGGGAATACTCAGGGAAATTTTTTTTCCCCATTTTTGTAAAATAGTTATCAAATTATTTACAATAGTTTAAACTAGTTAAAATTCATAATGTATATTATTAGTAATTTTTTATAAGATTGTAGAATTTATTTTAAATTTGGTTTTATTTAATCTCACAATGATGTTTGAGACTGTTTCCACACTTTTGGAAAATAAAATAAAAAATCTCAAAATAACATCATAAAAAAATTGAAATAAAAAATCTAGAAAGTGACAGCCTTTTCAACCCCCTTCCTTTCTCTTGTGCTTTTTTTCCCTTTTTATCTTAACCACAACCCTATTTGCGTGATGTCCTTTTTGGATGGACCCTAAATAAAATAACATAAAAATGCATTATATTCAATTTTATAATTTGTAATCATTTTATCTATAAATATATAATATGGTTGTAAGAAGAATACATTTTTTTTAGAGTTATAGTAATAAATGAAATGGATCAAACATTTTTTTCAAATGATTGGCTTACTCACCCAGAGTATAAAGAATGGCTTGTAAAGACTAATGACAATAAATTTGCTAGATGTAGCAGTTGCTGCAAAACCTTTAACTTGTCAAATATGGGAGTTCAGGCAGTGAAAAGTCATAATGAAGGTAAAAAGCACCAAGTTAATGTTTTAGCTAAATCCAGAAGTCACTTTTTCAAACCTGTTGTAAAAAATTCTACTATTACACCAACAGTACCCCTGGCAGTAGGTCAAAGAACTTTAGAACTTGTTGCTTCTAATGAAGAAACAAGATCTGAAATTAAATGGGCTCTTGCAACTGTTATGTATGGATTGTCAAACAATGCTTCTGCTAATATGAGCCAATTATTTACTAGTATGTTTCCAGATAGTAAAGTTGCAAAAGGACTAACATTAGGAAGAACAAAAATAGGGTATATGATTAATTTTGGGTTAGCACTATATTTTAAATCGTTACTTCTTGAAGTCATCAAAAGTTCACCATGTTATGTTGTCTTGTTTGATGAAAGTTTAAACAAAGCTACACAAAACTGTCAAATGGATATTATTGTTAGATTTTGGAATACTCTAGAAAACCAGGTTAATGTGCGATATTTGAATTCAGTTTTTCTTGGACACTCTTCTGCAGCGCATATACTAAAAGGTTTTAATAAAGAAATAGAATGTCTGGACTTATCAAAAATGATCCAAGTATCTATGGATGGGCCTAATACAAATTGGAAGTTTTTTAAAGAACTTTCTATATACCGAAATGAGTGTGAATTAAATTCTTTAATTGACATTGGGAGTTGTAGTTTGCATTCAATACACGGAGCTTTTAAGATCGGTTCTGAGTCTACATCATGGAATTTAAAAAGTATTCTTAAGGGAGCATATCAAATATTGCATGATACTCCTGCTAGAAGAGATGACTATAGCAGTGTCACTGGGTCAAATCGCTATCCATTAAGTTTCTGTTCAACTAGATGGATTGAAGACCAAGTTGTTTCAGATCGTTTAATTGAAATATGGGACAACATTGTAAAATTAATTAGATTTTGGGAAAAATTATCAAAGTCCAAACAGCCTTCCTCAAAAAGTTTTTTTAATGTTCAAAAAGCGTCGAATGACTTCTTGATTGTTTCAAAGTTACAATTTTTCAGTTATGTTGCCAGCTTGTTCAAAACCTACTTGACACTCTATCAGACTGATCAACCAATGATTCCATACATGTATAATGATCTTAGGGAATTGATAACAAATATTTTAACTTTATTCATCAAACCATCAGTAATTCAAAGTTGCAAAAACGGTAGTGATTTAAAGAAATTAGATCTCTATAAAAAAGATTATTTGCTACACAGGAAAGATGTTATTATAGGTTTTGCTGCTGAAATTTCAATAAAAGAACTTTTAAAAAAAGATAAAATCACTCTTAATGAAGTAAAACAGTTTAGAAATGAATGTGTTTTATTTCTCACAAAAACCATGGAAAATCTGTTGAAACGCATCCCGCTAGACTCTGCAATCATAGCAAATGCAAGTTGTTTTGACCCAATCAAACTCAAAGCATCATCAATCGAGTTTAATCAAAATAAACTAAAAAGGTTGTTACATTATCTTGTTAGTTTAAAGATTATATCTGCAACACAAAGTGATAAAGCCATGCTTCAGTATTCTATACTTTTAAGAAATGAAATTAAAATAAATATAGAGAAATTTCTTAATTTTGATAAAAAAAACACTCTTTTAGATACCTTTTTTTTCCATCAACTGGATATAGTCAAACATAAGGAACTTTCTTATATTATCAAAATGATTTTAACTGTAAGTCATGGTCAAGCTTTTGTAGAAAGGGGTTTCAGCATAAACAAATCAATTCTAAACGAAAATATTCAGTCAGACTCAATAGTTTCGCATCGCATTATAAGAGATCAAATGAGTTCTCAAAAAGTTCAAGCTGACACTGTAAATATCACAAATGCATTAATGTTATCAGTAAAGTCACCCAGACAACAGTACCAAATGAGTTTAGCAGAGAAAATTAATTCAAGGAATGAGTGTGAATCAAACCACCAAAGAGCAATCTTATTAGAAGAAATTGAAGAAGTAGGAAAAAAAAAGAATTTACTTGTTACAGCATGTTGTACATTAAACAAAGATTTTATTCAATCTCTTGAAGATGCTGACAAAAATAATGATTTAACAATGCTTAAAAAAGCAACTGCTTTAAAAAGAAAATGTGATGAAACAGAAAAAGAATCAATGGAGTTAGATTCAGTTTTAGAACTATTAAATGCAAAGAAGAAACTTATTGATATAGTTTCTTACTAAAACTGTTTTTTGTGTTCAATTTTAGAATTGATAAAAATATCTGCATTGTTTCATTGTATTTAGTACATTTAGAATCTATTTAAATTATTTATTTATATATAAAGATATACATATATATTTATATATATATATATATATATATATATATATATATAGGGTTTTCCAGATTTTCCTTGTCTAAATACCAGGGATTCCGGAAATAATATGGAAAACTCAGGGAAAACTCAGGGAAAACGTAGGTAATACAAAAAGCTAAACTCAGGGAAAAACGTTTTTTACTCAGGGAATACTCAGGGAAAACTCAGGGAAAAACTTTTAAAATTCTAGTGGCAACCCTGTAATCACGTTTGGAAATAACTCAGGATAAATGTTACCTTACTGGACTTGTTTACAAAGTAAGTTATCAATTTAGTCTTAAGAAATTCACTTGGTTGTCAAACAATCATTGGAAGCAGTCCCTAATGGATGAATGTTAATAAAAAGCTATATATAATAAAAAATGTCTTTTAAATTCGAAACTAAAGAATGTTAATTATAACTTTAAAATATTTTTCAAACACATCAATAATAAAATTATAGTAGTATGTTCAAAATTAACGAACATATCTTTTCTTTTTTTAAACAGTTACTGTAAATGTACATATAATACTGAATAATGATTTAAACAAATGTGAGATGGCACACTGATTTGTGGAAAATTTAAAGTTTTTATTAATAGATTTCTTAAAAAGCATAAGATAAAAATGTTGTTTTTCTTTTTTTGATAACGAAGAACTTTTTTTAGGTATTTATGTCATTATTTTGCCTCTCCAACCACAAGTGTAAGAGTATTCTCATCTGATAACTTCATAAAGAAGGACCAGTCTTAACACTGAAAACATAGAAATGTTAGTATGAATGAAAGAGAACGTGAAGTTTAAGTACATTTTAACTTTTCATTAATGAGCGCATGATCAGTGGCGTATCTAGGGTAGGGCAGGCAGGGCACGTGCCATGGGTGCCAGCCTGAAAGGGGCGCAAAAGAGGCTTGGTTGCGATACAATAAGCTAGAATTATATAAAATAATTTACATTAGCTTTCAGAATGTATGTAAAGTTGTCATTTGTTAAGATTTTAAAAATTTTTGTCATTTGTGATGTCATTTAATAAATTAAATGCTCTACCCAAATTAAATAAAATTGATGATAAAAAAAAATTATATAAACTTTGAAAATGGATTATCTAATTACATAGAATAGCATTTAATTAAAAATTCTACTAACTCTACAAGTGTAAGTTCAATTTTGTAAGATAAGAAATTTTGATTTTATTAACACAGAAATTTTGATGCTTATAAAAGTATTTTGAAAATTCACAACAAATCAATTTTTTTAGCGTAGAGAAAAATTTTCCGCTATCCGATTTTTTATTATTATGATAACACGTTCTAGCAACCTGCACGTTTTATTTTTATGTCAAAAAAATTGAAACAGTTTTGCTGAATTTTTTTTTTTTTTGCTAACAGGTGAAAGTTAATTTTGATTTCAAGAGTATTTTATTAACTAAAGTGTTGATTTATAGAGGGAAGTTAATAGATGATGATAAAAAAATTAGTATTTTAGACACATTTTCCTAAAACACGGTGGAGCAAAATTTATCTAATTTGCTATTTTTTTTTTAAATTACCTAACCTGGTTTCTATCTTTTTTTATTAAAATGTTACAACAAATTTTATTTTTTTATTATCTTTTAAACTAATATTTCATTATAAATTTTTATTATTAGTAATAAAAGTGACATAGCTTAAAGAAGAAAGTTACAACTATGTCAAATACAACTATGTCAAAGTTCAATAAATGTTTGAGGAATTCAAATTTGGTTAACGAACAATTTTTTCTTTCTGTTTAATGTAAATTGAAATTTTTATTTCGAATAACCGTTAGCTTTAATAATTCATACGGTTATAACCTACTCTTATTTCCTTATTTGTTGACCTCAAATCAAAACGATATTGGTGCTTTAAAGGTAAAAGTTCACTAAGTGCGTTTTAGAAATAATGTATATTTTTTCTCTCTTATTTTTTCTCACTTATTCTTTTTGCTAAAAATCGAAGTAAAATGCCACCGAAAAACTCATTAAATTTCAACAAGTTTAATGATGCAAATTATACAAGCAATGAGCCTGGTAGAGAGTTTTATAACGAAAAAGGTAAATTAAAAACTGATTACTTTTATTTGATTAACTACAGTTATCATAGTATTTATTATAATTATTATTTTATAAAGAGCCATAAATTTAAATTAATAAATTGAGTTATACACAACATAAAAAAGATTCATTGTAATGAAATGGTGTAAATGGTTTGTCAGGTAATCATTCTGAACTTGTTTAAAAAACTTGTATTCATGATAAAAGCATGTAATATATTCAACTGAATTATGTAATACATAATTATTACATAATTACATAATTCAGTTGAATATATTACATGCTTTTATCATGAATACAAGTTTTTTAAACAAGTTCAGAATGATTACCTGACAAACCATTTACACCATTTCATTACAATGAATCTTTTTTATGTTGTGTATAACTCAATTTATTAATTTAAATTTATGGCTCTTTATAAAATAATAATTATAATAAATACTATGATAACTGTAGTTAATCAAATAAAAGTAATCAGTTTTTAATTTACCTTTTTCGTTATAAAACTCTCTACCAGGCTCATTGCTTGTATAATTTGCATCATTAAACTTGTTGAAATTTAATGAGTTTTTCGGTGGCATTTTGATAATTTTTTTGGTGGCCAGTGGTTTCTTCCCCCACCATCAAGACCGCTTCTCGGCAATAATAATGTGCATTTTTAGCATATGATAGAAGGTTTTAATTATTAATTCTGGCTTTGATGGTGAATATTTAATATTCTACAACCTTTTTGGAACTTAATATTATCTGGAAAATTCTTGCGATTTGTTTGTAAGGTTCCAGTGTAGTGAAATGATTTTGATGTCAGATAGGAGATCAAAGAGTGTGTTGTGTAATATCTATCAGCAAAAATATGGTGACCCTTTCCAAGAGGTTTAAGTAAGTATTCAAAAAATTTTTCCGATTGTCCCATTCCATATGGTGAATAATAACTTTTCTTTTTTTTTTTGCCCAAATTTCTTCATCAACCATGTAAATGGGAAATTGGAGAGATTATCCCATAAAAGTTGTAAAAGGGTAGACCTATTAACTTTAACTCTGTTCTATTTACTGTACACATGCAATAACATACAAAAACTAATACATATAAAGACAGTAACACATAGAAGCAATAATATAAAAAAAACAATAACAAATAAAAAGAATAACATATGAAAACGAGAAATTCGGCAGGTGTAAAAATAAAACGAAAACGAAAATATCGTTTGAATAAAAATCAGCAATTTGGTGTTTTGACAGTAAAGAATATTTTTTTTAAACAAATCATTTAAGCAAATAAAGCAATTAGCTTCAGAAATTATTTATATTTATTGTTATTAATTTACTATATTAACTGTATTTATTAATTTACTATATTAACTGTATTATAGTGATACTTCATTACTCCTGTGCAGTTGAAATCTGAATTCCAATCCCTCAGTGACGTTGATGATGTACTGATCAAGTTTTAATAAAAAAATTATTTCCTATGCTAAGACTCAGTTGAAAACATTATATTTGAATTAAATTTAAAATTTTTCTTATACTAAAATACAATACAGTATAATTTTATGCAACAACAAATTTACAGATCTGTTGGAATCTCCAGACGAACAGAGCCTCACTTTTCCTTATAGAAGAGATAATTTATCTTAGGAATTATAGAAGAGCCTCACTTTTCCTAACTAACCAAAAAAATATATAATGTAAGAAAAGTGAAATAAAGAGACACGTATTTTTTTTTTTTTTTTTTTTTTTTTTTAATATATTTTTCATATGGAAAAAACAAAAAAGTTCTAAGTTATATAGTTTAATGATTAAGTTCAATAAATGTTTGAATTCCTCAAACATTTATTGAACTTTGATTGAAAAACTCAAACAATTTTGTAAAATTTTCTAAATGCTTGAAGCCACAATATAAAACTGCTAAAATATGGTTTTTCTTTTGGTTTGACTAAGTTACCTAATATTTAACAGCGTTTAACTGATAAATGTTGTTAAATAATATTTTGTTCTTCTTTTTAAATTTTTTTTTTCTCTGGTCAAAATTTCATTCTATTTCCACTACCTTTAACCTAAATCTGCATCCTTCTTATATGTTTCCAGTTTCTCTAAAGTATAGTTATATTAATTTGTCTTTTTTTTTTCTTTTTAATATTTCACCCTTAAACATCTCATAACACTTTCGCATTTAAAAATATTCTAATATATGTAGTATTACTAAAGCAGTTAAAATAATTTACAGTTTCTAATGAAAATTGTCAATCACATAGAGCATCTTATCAGCTGAGACATGAGTAACTTCTTCACAAAAAGAGTACTCAATAGCGTGAGTGTTCCCAAAGAAAGTAGCCTCATATTTTTTGGTCAGAAGGGGATTAAGGCGGCCACAGATGTGGGATAACACTTTCACCAAATGTTTTTTGAAGATATTTTTTAACTGATGTGCAAGTGTGTAGTGTAGCCTTACCATGTTAAAATCCCTTGCACTTTTCTATTTTCTTTTAATTTGAACCCCTTGCACTTTCTATTCTAAGCAGAGGAGACTTATTTTTAATGTTTTAATTTTTTTTTTTTAATTTTCTGATTTTTATGTCTCCTCTGCTCTCCTGCCTCTAAATATTTTGAGCAAAAGTTCATAACTAAAATGGACATTTGTAAATAGTTCAAGTATTAAACTACTGATAAATGCTCCACATACTGAGAGTCTTGAGGTCACTACTGGGGAAGTTGATTAGTCGATATATATATATATATATATATATATATATATATATATATATATATATATATATATATATATATATATATATATATATATACAGGGTCGGACTGGCTTGAAAAAACGGCCCGGGAAATTTCGGTCACGGCGGCCCACTTCATTGTATGCTGCATATATTTCATATATATATAGGGGCGCCGAGAGCCTTCACGCCGCCCATGACTGCGACTATGATTAACGCCCTTATTTTTCTAAATTTACCTATATTATATTTGTAAAGGACTTTTTATTTTTAGTTGCATTATTGTTTATTATTATTTAAAGTATAAAAAAAAAATTTAAACTTCCCAGCCTAAATATTGATAAAAAGAAATATTTCTAAAACACTGCTGTAAGTTGTAGTCTAGAAATAGTAGACACAATCGCTATTCAATATTGACTAGTATAGCAACTTTTTCATCGTTTGACTAGTCGATGCCAAGACATCAATTATTGCATCGTTATTAATTCTCGGAAGAAGGTCTTTTTCACAAGACATCAACATGAATGACTGTAAACTTGACTGGCTCATCAAAGTTCTTAATCTGTTCAAAATATACTTCAATTTCGAAAATGACCTTTCACAAGCAACTTGTGATGAGGATAATGTCAGCACAAATTTGTAAGCCAGAAACAAATTTGAATACGCAAGACTATGCAAGTTAAACTTCTGGAGGACAAAGTAACAACAAACAATACATTTTTTGCAAGATTTGCATTTATTTCTGTGGCTGTCACTGTTTTCCACTTCTGGGATTGTAAAGACAGTTTCAGATTCTTCGGATTTATATTGTTGCATGTTGTCCGAGACAGAGTCAGATACTTCCGTGTCAAATATCAAATTATATTCATCTTCAAGAGTTATTTCGAAACTTTCCCATTTCCTTGCAAAGTCCGATAATTCCGTTTGAAGCTGATCCTTTGTTACACTAGCATCAAACTTTCTGAGCAACCCACTCAGATGCTGTAATGCAGCACTAGGCATTTTTTTCAAAATTTCTGCAAAATTTCTTGGATCTAAACAAAATAAATCAGCATATAGACTACCATGCTCTGAGAATCTCTGTTTTAAACTACTGATTACTTGATCCATTACCATGTTGTGATTATTGATACGAAATTTATCTTTTGCACTTTCAAGTAGTTGATTTGCTCTAATTCTTTTCTCTTTCAAACCAGTCTGAACTTCAATGTCGAGATTCCTTTTTCCCAGTTCACTGTTCGCAAGTTCTGAAAAATGTGTAGCTGCTTGAAAAATGGAATCAAAATTTCTATCTACTTTTCTTAACTCATTAATACTGTTTTGAACCATATTATAGGCTCGTAGTACATCCATTCCAGTTGTTTGCAAATATTCAGATAATGGAGTTGTGTGCTCAAATACTTTTAAAAACAATTGTGCCGTCAAAATAAATTCAAAACTTGTCAATGAATCTAAAAGAGCTTTCGCTCTGTAACGGACGTCATTATTGAATTTGATTGATGTAGAAATATCATGAAATGTTTGTAACATGTCAATGTACAAAAAATCAATAACTTGTGTTTCTTGATCGGAGGTTTTGATGAAGAAATTTCCAAATACCTTAGTAAGAGCTCTGTCTTTCCCCCACCAACTAGTTTCACCGATTACAGATATATATTTCAATTTGCTAAATTCACGCCAAACATTGAAGCGTAAACATGATTCCCGTAAAAATACTGCACATGTGTTCAAAACACCAAATAAGGTAGCAACTTCAACAGCTTTTTTAGTAACATCACCCATTACCAAATTTAAAACATGGGCATAACACCAAACATGAATCTGACCTGGGGAAACTGTATTTAACCAGGTATTGAATCCATTGTATTGACCTTGCATATTAGAAGCTCCATCGGTTGCATTGCCAATACATTTACTTACATCAATGCCTACCTTTTCAAAAACGCCACAAACCAAATCACACATTCCTTTTCCAGTTGTTGATGTGCAATTGACTATCGATATTACACGTTCATGTACAGATTCGGTTACATATCGGATCACAATAGAACACTGATCCTGTACATTAATATCTTGTGTGGTATCAATTTGAACACTAAACATACCGGCTTCTCTAATCTCTTCCACAATCATGCTCGTTAAAGATGTTGTTATTGCATCAATGACTTTATTAACAGTCGTTTTTGACAGAAAAGTGACCAAGTCGCCACGACCTGTTCTGTTGCTAACTGAATCATGCCGGGATTTGCTTTTTTGAACCACCTCTTTGATATGTGCTTCCAACAACGGATCAAATTTGCCAACTAGCAAAAGAATCTCTAAAAAATTCCCATGATCCCACACTGTCATCAAGCAATGTGTACCCAGACTCTACTGCACCTCTGTAGCTAAGTCCAATAACTTTTAAAGTTTCTATGATTCTTTCTAAAATTAAACGATTCTTTTTAACCTCTTCACCATGTTGGCGCGTATAAATACTTATAATATCTTTGGCATTAATTTTTAAAACATACGACTCTGTGCAGGCTGCATGGAGTGCACTTCTTTCATGTTCTGATATTCTTTGATAAATATGCTTGGAATTTGCAATGTTATATCCACTAATGAACGTTGATTGATCTGAAGGTTTGCTAAATGCAAGACAAAAAGAACAAAATAACTTTTGTGTGTTTTCTTCAAAGGTCAGCCAGTGACGAGGTTTATTATTTCTGAAATAAACGCTCTGGTAATTAATTTTACCGTTTAGATCAAAATTGTTTTGCTTCGGATGAAATTTAAAAAATGATTTCAAAATGTCTGCTTGTGGTTTCGGAAAATAATAATAATTGTTTTGAGTTTCTTCACTTGGCTCGCATTGATTACTGTTCAATTTATATTGAGTGTCAGAGTTAGGATAAGAGATTGCATTGTCTTCAAAACTATCTGCCGTTTGAAATTTAGAACCATGTGCATCTGCCTCATTAGGTGATAATAATACCGCATCAGCGGGATTGCAAATTGAATGGAGATCAGTTATTATTTCTGTTGTTGCTACATCAGCCATATTGATATTAACTATTGAGTTAGTACTAAAAGATGTTGCAAACATGTTCGTTAACTTTTTACATTTCTGGCCATCGTTCTCTAAACGTGCTTTCTTTCTTATTCTTTCTTTCTCAGCACCTCCTTTTCGTTTATTCATTTTCTATGGGGTAGAGTATGTACAAACGAATATATACAAATGTTTAGTATTCGAATTTCGAATACTAAACATTTGTATAACTATTAGACAAATAAATTTGGTTTGAAACCGTAAATTCAAAAGAAACTAAAGCTGTAGATGACTTTACTTTTTCTTTCTTATTTTCTTTTTCATTTTTTTTTATGCAAATTTTCTTGTAAGTTTGTTTTAATTGTTTATAGCACATATATTTTTTGGAAATGGTTTTAACTTAAAAATAAGTTATGAATAATTAATGACTTAAAACGCACTTGTTGAAGTTTTTACGTGCCTAACTTTTTTTAAACTTGCAGTGGAAGCACACTTGCTAACGCTTGTACTAACACCGCCTAAAGATAAAGCGCGCATGCTAAACTCACTATTAATATAATACTACTTTCGATCAGCTCAAGATGGCCGCCAAAATTTATATAATTAGCCGGCAAATGGCCTTTAATTAGATGTAATTAGAGGCCAGAAAAAAAGTTATTATATTTTTAGTTAAATTTTAATTTATATTTTATTTGGAAAATAAAATGTAGCCTAACTAAAAATATAATATAATTTTTTATGCCAACCGGCCCACCGGGAATCTCCCGGTATCCCGGCGGCCCAGTCCGAGCCTGTATATATATATATATATATATATATATATATATATATATATATATATATATATATATATATATATATATATATATATATGTAAACAATATATTTTATAGATAAAATTTATTTCGTATATAATATTTAATATATGTATAATATACTATTAGAATATTACAATAACTAAAGATATTTATAATAAAGATATCAACATGTCCCTGCTTTAACAGCTTTTTAACAAGTGAACATTTCTTCCCGCGTGATCGTCCGATTCTCCATTATATTCCTTGCCATTTACCAAGCCTTCATTTCCCCTTGAATAATGCACAAAATATTATTAGGTATTAATAAACAAAATATTATTTTGTGTTCTTTATAGTAGGGGAGAGGGGGTAGCTTTGAACACTTTTTAAACTTTTTTTTATAAATCAATATTTTAATTAGTCAAACCACTTTTTTTCTTCTGAATAGTCAAAACAATGATTAAGGAATAAAACTGCAGTGTTTTAACAAATTTTGAGCTAAAAAATAAGTCAGAATCCTTATTTCTTCAACATGCGTAAAAATGTTCAAAACTGCCCCAACCTAAGGGAGCTTTGAACACACCTGGGGCAGCTTTGAATTATCTCAGGCAAATGGAAATAACTAGTGATTAATTTTTTTTTTTTAAACAAAGCATTAATTTGTTTTTAAATTTCATTAAGTTTAAGTTTCTAATAGTAAAAATCAGTTATTTTTTCTAAATTATCTAATCTTATAATCACTCTAAAGAGTTAATCTAACAAAAGTTATATAAAGCTATTTAAGCTTTAAATAGAACCAATTTAAAAAAAAAAAAAAGACTTATAAAACCAATTAAACCTTAAACTTCAAAAAAAACACGATTATAACGTAGATGGAAATGGATTAAGTTTATGCCCAAACAAAATTTTACGTATTTAATACGTATGTATTCGTATTTTTTTTTCGTATTAATTACGGTACTTTTGGCCGCTGGTAGGGTGTAATAAATACGTATCTTTTTTTCGTATTAATACGTATTTTTTTAACGTAATAATACGTATTTTTTGCTTTCTTTTTTTCGTATTATATACGTAACTTCGTTAGCGGACTTTTTTTGTCGTATTTTTACAGTACCTTTTTATGTTAAATATGTATATTTAGAACGTCTTTACAGACAAATATTAATCGTATCTATTTATAATATAATAAGTAACTTTTGGACGTAAGAAGGATATTTACAACTTGTAAGCCTTAATAACAAAAAACAAGACGTTCTGTATTTTTAAATTTTAGTTAAACATTAATCCAATAATTAGTTATTAAACTATTTCTGCAATTTCGGGTGCTGTTCCCTCGGCTGATTTAAGTAGAGCACTTCGATTCCTTTGATTTAGTCTTTTTAATTGCTCCGAAATAGCAACGTTTATTTCGACAATCGATACGCCTTTATGAACTTTTGAAATAACATCTAAATTTAACAGATCGAAAAATAAACACACTTATCATAATCAAAGTAACGCTAACTACTATTAGAAACTGGGAACCCTGAATTAAAATAGCCTTAGATCCTAAAAAGTTCTTAATCCCCCACTGGTATGTGTGTGCGCTGATCTAACAATATAAGCTTACATACATTTATTGTTATAAATACATGATATTATATACATTATATATATATATATACATAATAATAAATATCATTAATTTTATATACATGATATTATATACATTATATATACATACAAATAAATATTATTAATTTTATATACATTATAATATCATTATATAAAATAATATCATTATATACATTATATATACGCACTAATAATTATTATTTTTTAATTATTATTAATTAGATAAATGTTACCTTGTATTATTGAAACAAAATTTCCTTTTGCTAAAGCAAAACTTTTTTTCCCACGTTTCCCATCCCTTGAATAACATCCAAGAACAATGATGTTCACAAGGAAGATTGCCTAATAAAAAAGAAGTATAAATTTTCCTGATAACATAAATGCCAAACATCGGCTGCAGAGAAAATTATAAAACTATTTCTCCATCTGTAAATACCGAATGAATTAAGATAAATAATTAAATTTTTTAAACATTTATAAAAAACACTTTATTAGAACATGTCACAATAAAATAACATGTTCAAACAACAATCAAAAACAACTTTTAAACTCACAATGAAGTGATGCTTGAGTTTGAATGGAATTTGAAAACAAAAGTTCAGAAACTGGTGTTGATTTATCCGGAAATAAGGGATAATTAAGAAGTGAAGTAGTTTGGCAGTTAGAAGTAGCTTAAAAAACGATAAGTAAAAATGCATATTTTAGAGAGATAGTATATTAACAAATCAATAAACAAAACATGTTCATTTTAATAAAACAAAACAACCAGCTTACCAGGAAGTGATGTTAAAGTTTGAATTAAGGGTGGACAAGAAGCTAGTGATGGTGTAACTGGAAACAAGGGATAATTAAGATAGGGTGAGGGAGTAGTATGTGAATTTGAAATAATTTTTCTGATTTTGGCCGGTGGTTGGGAAAATTCTTGACTATTACTTAAATCTGCTAGGGGCATGTAAAACTCGACTGCCATCTTCAGCTGAACTTAGATCAGAGTTTTCCTCAGCAAGTCGCTCCTTTTCTTTTGCTGATTTGAGAGATACTAGAAAAATAAAATAACAAAGATAATAAATTAGACTGTCAAACATTCTCCTTTGGTAAAATGAAATTTTTACAATAACATTGACAGTAAAAAGCATACATATGTTGCTGGACAACACTCGTACTTCGTAGGAAATCCAATTAGCTTCTGGTTCCTTGTGATTTAACAACATATTTTGGAGTTTTTTTCCTACTCTACAATTGGGCCACAAAACACACCCAGGAGCTTTAAACCACTTGCTGGACACTGTTGCCACTTCATTGTCATTAGTAAAAACAACAACTGCATAAGACATATTTAATGAATAAAAATTTTAAATACTAAAAAAAATAATTTAAAGCAAACATTTACTTAATTATATATTACTCAATTTCTTGTCTATATATCAGTTAGACATTACAATTGCAATGTCTAACTCTGATATATAGACAAGAAATTGAGTAAGATATAATTAAGTAAATGTAACTCAAGTTATATGATCAAGAGCGGCCTTTTCTGTAAATTTAAACTTTACAATAAAGAAATAATGAATTTGCAGTTAACAATTTTACATAACAAACTGCTAAATCTGCACAAATAAATTATAGCACTTGTAAGCAAAATAAACCAAAAAAGAATAATAATTATGTTGTATATGATATATATTAAAAACAATTATAATATAATAAAAATTTATTTTTTAGTTCATATTGTCAAGAAGTATAGAAATCTAAAATATAATAGGAATTCAAATGTCTGATAATGGGAAAACAACAAAGGAGGAAGAATATGGGAGGCAACAACATTTAATAACACCATCAGAGAATGGAACTGTATGCAAGGTGTCACTGAGACAACTAACTTTGAAAATAGAAAGATTTGAACTAGCAAGTGGCACGTCATAAAAATCTGTTTGCACTGTAAAATGTCTGGCTAAGAGTAATGGATTTCTTAAATCTTCTACTAGGATGTTAACAATTTGATAACATTTGTGTTCAATCATTACCGAGCTATCACGCAAACCACTTGAAAACCTTTTATTTTTGTAATGGCAGACTTTATATTGTAAAAAATTACCATGATTTGGTAATGGTCCACCACAATATTGAAGGAAAACTCCATCAGTATGCATTTTTTGTGTATGTTCAGCTTTGTAATCAGCAAGTCTGGAAGCAATTTGCTGAAGAGGCAAATACCCACTTCGAATTCTTCTTTTTAAGTGTCTTAGTGCATTTTCAAAGGGAAAAGCACAAAAATTGCCAAGGGATCCATATTGCAAACAGTCGTTGTGGAGATGTATAAGGGAATGCACATTATATGTTATAAATGATTTTCCATACAAGGTAATAGCCTTAGTAACAAATATTTTTAACAGCTGACCACAAAAATTAATAACTTTGTGTTCTTGAGATCTGCATAATAAAAATATTGAACTATGTAAAATAAGAAAATGCTCATAAACTGGTTGACTGAGAATATCACACAAAACAATAGGTCCTGAATAAAGGAGAAATGATCGGAATTCTGTAGCTTTCCACTTCTTCATACTCTTTAATGAACGAGGCCGTCTGTTAAAATCAGAAGGAAAGAATGACGAAATATGGATTAGGCGATCTGATATAGTTTTTAGTGATTGTGAAGATAACTTGACACTGAATGGTCCAGAAGAAAAAAAATTCAGAAGTCTTCGAACAACCCCCAAACATACAGAATGCATATAGTCATTTGGAAAGCTATTAATCGGATGAATAGGAATTTCTAATAAAGGTGTGTCCCCATTATGATGACTATCATCTTCTTTCGAAATGAAACTTTCTAATGTTCTAAGGGGTGCATCTGTTTGTAAAAATACAACCTTGCTATGCCACTCAACCTCTACAGTACACTTATCACAGCTGGAATAGCCTGAATGGTACTTTATGCACTTAATAAATGCACGTGCAGGGGCATCACATACAAAATTAGTTATATGAATACTGCATAAGTGTGAGTTGATTGTAACACCATTGGTTTTAATATAATTTATTTCTGTCACAAATTGGGAAAAAAAATCATGTAAACTGGATTTTCCTTTTCCACAAAAAATGGCAACAACTTTTGGCGACATTGAATCACTAACTTTTTTAACTAGAATAGGCCAAAATGATATTTCAGAATTGTTATAAAGTGGAAGACCATCAATATTAAATTGCAAAGATATAATTGATGGGCTAGAAACACTAAGTGTTTGAAGAAATGGTTCAACACCAAGATACAAAAATTCTCCATTAGATACATTTCTAATTGTTGCAGATTTTGAGTTCAATAAGGTTTTGAAACAATTTGGCAAATGAGGATGATAAGGTTTTAAAATCAATAACAGTTTGTCCATTGTTGAAAAAGGTATATTGTTTTCAATTGCACAACCCCGTAACTTAATTAGCAACTCAAATTCACTTGGATTTTTTTCCCCAGAATCACTGCTGGTAGAAACTTCATCACTTGAAGAACATAATAAAGGCTCAAAATCAGAAATAGATTCTGAAATTGAAGAATTGGAATCAAAAATAAGATTATCAGACTTCTCCAAATATGAATCTTCATATTGATATCCTAAAATTAATGGTAAACACAGTTAAAAAAGTAACACAAATAATAATATAACAACATAATACTTTAAATAAAATTCAAATAACTACTAATATAAGTAATAACACTGATTTAAAAAAAAAGATTTTATATCAAAGCATTTGAAACTATTAATAAAACAAACCGTCTGTTATATTCAAACAGCTACTGACTGCAATGGCAACTTTTCTACGAATATTTCTTGAAGAAGACATGTTATTTAATATTTGTTACTTGATTAAATTATTCTAACATAAATGCTAATGTAACAATGATAAGGAAGTTTAAATAATTTATTATCATTAAAAGTAATCATATATATATATATATATATATATATATATATATATCATAAGTTAACTCTTTATGGTCCATTATATAGTTAACTTAGTATTTATATTTCAAAATATAAAACTTTTATATATATTGAACATTCTTTAATAAAAATTCCGAAATATTTTATATTTATATTTTATTTTCCATTAAAAACTTTCTTTTCTCTGTCTCAGTTGTTAATTACTGTGAACAAAAAAACAAAAAAAACGAAAGAAAATCAAAAGAAAAAAATAGAGGTGGATTATAATTAGAAAAAAAAAGAAAAGAAAATTTCTGAGTATTTTTTGGTTCAAAAAATCAATATTATTCCCATCATACCTGGGGAAAAACTTTATTTTACTTTAACTTTTCCCCTCGAAAACTCTGTATTTATTTCTGTATTTAACTTAATTAATTTTCGCTTTTATAACTTTACATCGATTTCAGGCCTCATCACTTTTTACCTTAGTGTTTTGTTTTTTTTTCTCATCAAGTTGCAGTGACTTTTATAAGCTTTTGCTTTTGCACAGATTTATTATGTTAAGGCTTTTTTTTTTCATTTAAATAACATTAAATATAGAACAAATGCTGTGGGGGTAAATCTTTTTAAGCAAAAGGAAGTTAAAAGTCGTTCTTTTTGTAATTGCTATTGGAATTGAATCTTTTTTTTAGCGATCCCGAGAAGATAACTAATGTGCGTCAACAAATACGAAATATACAGAGAAAGCCACATATTATTACAGCCAGTTGGGTCAGAATTTTCTTGAATTCAAAAGATAAGCACATCAGATGCATAAAATATATAAAAAAAACTGTTCAATAAAAGTCCGCTCTAGAAAAGGTCTTGTTGATGGATGTTTTACAAAGTAAACATCCGATTACAATGAACCTGATGAACTTTCTGTAAGAACCAAGAAGGTTTAAAAGTTTTTCAGAAAGAAAAAAGAAAAGGAGTGAAATTAAGATTACGCAAATCGATGAAACGAGAGCCTTGAATAAGAACCGAGAAAAAGATCGAGAATACGAACTATATATATGCAATAAAAATATCAGATACAAAAAGTTGGTTTTTTTATTAAATTTATTTTCAATACGAGTTACCATATCTGTTGTGGGGGATTAAAAAAATTTACAAAATACTTTCCTTAAAGCTTTCGACTATAATTATTTGAAATGTGTTGTTTTTGTGTTGGTGCTAATCCTTCGTAGTTGGAAACTTCCACCCGCCATTATCCTTTCTATCAGCTAGTGTTTTATGGTCATTAAAATTGATAAGAGGAATCAAGTTGCATAACGACCATGAATAAAGTACCTATGTAAAGTAGTTACAACTTATCGGATTTCTCGAATGCTATGATCTTTATGGCGTTTCGTATCAACATGACAACAAAGTTTCACGCAATTTCTTCACATTCTTAAATTAATTTTTAGTCATTGTCATTAACAAATTTTGGTCAAGTAGAAAGTTATTTAAAAATTAAAACGCTTTTTTCTTAAAAGTAATAAATGCGACGTTGGGAAGTTGAATCAAAATTTTTGAATTTTAATCATATTTTTAAAAATCAGAATTCTAATGGGATCACTCAAAATCGATTTTTATGACTCATAAACCAGACATCGCAGTTAAAATTTTCGTTATTTCAGTTTTAAATACTACAGAAGGTACAGTAATAAAAACCACAAGGTATTTCATAAGAATGGTTTCTTTGAAAATCACTAGCTCCACACATTGTAATTTAAAAAGACTTTCATTAGAACTTGGAAGCTAAATAAACGGGCAGAGGTCAACTTTTCATTCGCATTTTGTCTTCTACTTTGAATGTTTAAGGTAAGTTTTTTTAGCAAAAGTTAAACATTCAATAGAAAACGTTTAAAAACTTAATGATGCTTAAAAAAAATCTAATTTTTTTAACTTAAGAAACCAATTACACGCAGTACCTGCTGGCTAAATATGTGTTTACATAAATATGAGGATATCTATATATTTATTATGGTAATAAGATTGAGATATATATGGGCAACACAACAATACGCATAATTTGTGATCAATGTAAATAAACTGAACATAAACTAGACTGTGTTTTTTAGGTGTGCATACAGGAGAATGAGGATAAATAGATTCAAAATTGAACCACTGTTAAAAATAATAGCTGGTTTTAACCATTTGAAGGTTACTAAAACGAAATTTGTGTTTGCTATGAAGTCTTTTTATAGGGGAGAGGGAGCAGCTTTGAAAAAATGCATTTTTGAAGCGTTTTTATATTTAAACTTAATAAAACGAAATATTTTGTGAAGATAATATTTACCTTCGCACCTGTCACCTGTCCTTCCTGGCATTTGGCATAAATTGGACAAAATATATGATTGGTTTGTTTTTGAGGACAAAGATTTAAGATTTCCAATTAAGACATAAGATTTCCAATTAAGCAGAAAATGTCAATCGATGAGATAACTTTGTTTGGAAAAATCATCGTTTTTATTTAAATCCCTATTAGGGCACTTTTGAATAAAATGAATGGGGCACCTTTGAATCATCGTTTAAACGTTAAAACGTTTAAACGTTTAAATGTTAAATGATAAGGATTTGATAGAATCTACTATCTAATAAATTCTTTTTCCTTTTTTTTTTTAGTAAAGATTTTTTGAAAAGCCTTTATCTGAATATTCAATAAAATTCGTTTTTTGATTTTTTATTCAGATATAGATCATATTATGCATATACACGTTAAAAATTATTATTTTACATTACTTTATCATTTTATAATATCGTCGGTTGACAAGTAAAACTCATTAAGTACAGTTTTATGGGAAATTGACTTTTATAAACTATGATGCCCAAATATTAACAACATATTGCAAGAAAAAGTCACTAAGTGCGTAAATCAATCCAAAATAGTAGTAATTTATTTAGAGATATCACATTGATATCTCGATAAATGGAATTTTAATAAAGTGAATTAACTAAAACTTGATTATCTCAAATTAGCTGCAGTGTCACTTAGTGAGTTTTACTTGTCAATAGACGATATATTAGCTACTAAAATATATAATATAAGTTCAGTAACTCCAATTCATGACTTAATTGAGACAGTGATAAAACGAATTGCATATATGAAGTAATTGTGAGATGAGTTAAAGAAATTTTTATTGTAAACTCGCATTATCTTGTATACCCCTGGCACCTCAGAGTTTGAAATTCAGACAGTAACGCATCCAGAAGGCTTATAGTCACTTCCCTGAGAATTTAGCGTTTGTAATGCATTCATCGTTACGTATCGGGTAGTCACCACTCATATATTTTTTCTAAGGTACTCACACATCAATCTGTAGGTCATGCAAAATGAGATCCTCGCAGCTCTTTAATGATTGTTGTTTGAACTTGTTGTAAATGATCAGCTAAACGTTTACAATTCCTACAAAGGTAAGTTCTTAAGGCTCGTATTTTATTGTTCTTCAGCGATTATGATTTCGTAGGTAGAAACAACTATGATGAGATAGAATTAGCAAAATTTCATTGGAGCCGTATCCTTTCATGAAAAATTTTACACGAATGTCTTGTACATTTTCAGATTGTTTGGAACTGCAAATTCAACAATATCACTACACTCGATGAAAGTTTTTATTGCAAGCAAAAAAAGTTTATTTTCTTAACAAAAACGAATTTAGTTATACAAATTTTTAAGAGCGCGAAAACAAATTCGTTACTTATGAAAAGCGGGATGAAAAGTTTAAATATTCAAGTCATACTCTTTTAATGCAACAAAACAATCTAAGCTAGCAAAACTAAAAAACTCATAGTGTTTGTGAAATATGCTATGGAAAAATATTCTCTCATTTAAACGACTCATTCGTCAGCTGAGCTGTTACGATTTCCTTTTCACAAAGTAATTTTAAAGTTTAATCGCTTACCGTAGGACTGTTTTATCGCGTAATGCAGGAATTGAAGTAAACAATCCCTCACACTGGGTCAACCAGCGCTGAAGAAAAAGATTTTTACTAGACTTTTTAATTACAATGCGTTTTTTGTAAACAGAAAAGGGAAAAACTTTTTTTAAAAAGTTTCCTTTGTAAAGTTTTTTCATCGCGACACGAATATATATATATATATATATATATAATATATATATATATATATATATATATATATATATATATATATCAGCTCATAATAACTCAGCAGGAAGGGTGGTGGCCGGAAACCTCCCCTTCCCCTCCCGCTTCAACTCCTTGCACTAACTAAGGACTTATATTCCACCAGGGTAAGTTAATCATGGCTTCGTTCATCCTCTCAAAGAGCTTGGCTGTAAAGAGAATATTCTTTCTCAAGAACCGAGTTTTCATATTTAAAAAATATTATGTGACCTTATATTTTTTTACTTGTTTTTTGTTTTAAGTTTTCATTTCACTGATTATGAAACTTTTTTGAATTTACTCTAAATTAAATATTTGTTTAACTTTTTTGCAATAGCGTTGCTTTGGTTATAACATACGGCGTGGAACAATTTAAATTACGTTATAAAAGAATACTTACATTCGTGTAATTCAAACCATTGTAAACAATAAATTTGATTTCTTTTCGGATGTATTTTTTAAGCGCGTACCGAATTCGTTGCTGTCGTGTAAACTGGCGTATCGATATTTTATAACTAAGTTTTAGTTATAGTTATAAAATAACATTTAAAAAAATTTTTAAAAAATAATAGTTTTTTTTTCAATTACTTATTTCGCGAGTTTACTTATGATGAAATTTTTTGGAAAATATTTTGTAATTTTTTTTAATCGTTAAAACTTTTTGTGATTCCAGACAATTTTCGGCATTTTTTCAAGTTAAGTAGAAACAACATGTTTAGAGTTTTATACAATTTATCTCTAAATACTATGCTAAATAGTAATAACGAATGGTAGCAATTTTGTTGTGTTTGGGAGCATAAAAGCTAATGTGTTTTCATCAGATTTCATTTCATTGTTTTTGTATAAATACCTTGTAAACTTCGCCATATGTTCCACTACCAACCCTTTGAATTAGCTCAAGATCATTTTCATACATACATACATACATACATACATACATACATACATACATACATACATACATACATACATACATACATATGTAAGTATGTATGTATGTATGTATGTATGTATGTATGTATGTATGTATGTATGTATGTATGTATGTATGTATGTATGTATGTATGTATGTATGTATGAATGCATGTTTATATTAATTATAAATGAAAAACAACAAAGCAAATATTCTGAAAACTAAACCAGAAAATGATCTTGAGCTAATTCAAAGGGTTGGTAGTGGAACATATGGCGAAGTTTATAAGGTATTTATACAAAAACATATATAGAGTAAGGCTCCTAGCACCCAGACAGTCTTCTATACTCAGAGAGTTGGTAAAAAAATAACTATAACTCTTAAGTGATAAAATTCAAAAGGCATTGTAAGTAAAGATTTTGTAGAGGCCATAGCCATTTGTTGCTTATGGTTTGTGAGTTTTTTTGGCAGTTGTTTAGGTATGTTAGACGCTAGGGGTCTGATACAACACACACACACACACACACACACATACACACACACACACACACACACACACACACACACACACACACACACACACACACACACACACACACACACACACACACACACACACACACACACACACACATATACTGATTAGGAAGTAATCATTGTTTTAGTAATTCTTTTTTAGGCTCGTGTTAAAGGAACAGGGGAGTTGGCAGCTGTCAAAATTGTAAATGTAGAGCCAGGTTAAATTTTAATAATATATTGACTATGTTTTTTTTTCTAAACATTTACAACATTTAAGTTATACAGGTTACTACGACAATTAAATTGAATTATGTAAAGTGTTTGTGTAGCAGTTTCTCTAACCAGTTCTAGGTTAAAGCATCATAAATGCAAAGAGGCATTGGACAATATGTATCTAATATTTGTAGTGGTGGTTATTGCATTTTATATTAAAACAAAAATAATGGGTCTAAAAGGTCAAAGTAATGACTTTTATAAAAAACATAAAAAACCCTTTTAATTTTCATGCTTTGATGAAGTATTTTACCATTTACAAGTTGTCTTTTCTTACCCTAAACTTTTAAATTGGTATTTTTTTCAAGTTATATTACATAACCAAGTTTCTTATACATGTTCACCGCTATGTCATTTGATTCACGGACAAATAAATCAACGAAAAAGCACTTTTTTCTAAATAAACGAAAAGATTAAATCAATCTTTATGAACTTACAAAAAGGAAAGTTACAATAATAATAAGTATTTTACTGTTCCGAAATCTCTTCAAGCCCTTGCATCAAACTGGCTGCTAGTCCAAGCCTTCTAAACTAAGGCGAAACACTTAAACAAGTCACATGTCCATGCCATTGTTCCGTGGAAAGATGACCTTCGGCTTTACCCATAACTAAAATCAATGCAAGCAAAATAATTGTTGGTCGTTCGTTGTCTGATAAATATTTTATGATTCTTCAGTTTCTTTCAATAAAAGATTAATAAAATGAATCTAAATTGTCTAGTCATTCATTCATACAGAAGTTGCATCAATGGGATCAAATGAAATAGTTCTGCAACAATAAGGCGTCGAAATATTACACAAGTATTAAATAAATATTAGATAAGGCAAAAGATATTTCCTTAAATAGATAAAGATTTTGATCATAATTCAGGAATTTGATCTGCAAACAGATAGAAAATCGTCTGCCAAACAAATTGTTTCATCAATGAGATATTTCATGCATGAAACAATGTTTCGTGCATGAAAAAATGTTTCATGGAAAATGTGTAAGAATCTCAAAATTAAAATAACTCCAACTAATTTTTTACTCACTGTAACCCATGATCCTGCCTTCTGCTGACTCGGCAACCTGAAAATACTCCGGCCAATGAGCTAAGTAAGTCAAGTAAAATGGCAAGCCATACTACAAAATTGAATAATAAAACTCTCAAAAGCGCACAAGAGAACACACACAAGTTGAAACTAGGCTTAAATTTAGTTTATATATAAGCCAACTTAAAATCTATTTTCAACTTGAGCTAATACTATTAGCTCGTAATTTTAAAATTATACATATGGATTTTGAACATAATCTGAATGAAATTTTCAGCATATTTTTTAAACAAACTGAAGGAGCATCAAATAAAACTAATGAATACAACTGTACCGTCTCTGTCAAAGGATACAGATTTCTAGTAAACAATAAAACAAAACAAAAAAATCAGTTATAACTTTAAAGCAAAAACTAATTTATTTCTAGATTTAAAGCTTCTTCAAAGAGAATGTTATAGTTAAAAACACAAGTTTAACAATATATAGGATAATAATAACTTATTAACGATAATCTTTATTAATAAAAGAAAGGGCAGTGGGAAATAAAAAATAGGACGAGCACCGAACGATACTAAAGACTTTAAAAGGCATCGAACAATTTTAAAAACCCAAATCAACAAACAAGAAGGACGTCGAACAATGTTTAAAAGATTCAAATAAATACCTTACACGTTATTAAAGCGAAATAGATCTTCACATTTAAATTGACGTAACGAAGTCATTTTTGTTAAAATGAACGCTAAAGATAAGAATGAGGCTCTAAAGATAACACCTATTTACCCAAACATTTTTTTTCTAAAGGGGTTATTAAAACTGTCTCACAAACTAGAAACGCTTAGAGTATATACAATACATATATATATATTTCCGAATCAATAATGGCACAAACTCACTTGCTAATTGTCATGTAGAGAAAAGATAAGCAAATAGTTCCTACCAATCGTTATTTTTTTCACATAAATTTTCTGATTAAATAAAATATTTTATAAACTAATAATGGTAATTACTCAGATTACAGTATTCTAAAAAAAAGAATCCAATCAAATTTAAAACTGTTATTCAACTTCTGAAAAAATCTAATTGCCATTCTTTGAGAAAACTCGTTTAATAACTTTAAGCATCTAAAGAGCAGAGACCAAAATGCGAAAATGCAAAATCTGAATGTCAAAGCAAAACCTCAATATCTCTTTTTACCTTATTTTCAGTTTCGTAATTTTTTTGTTTTTTCATTCTCCAAATAAACCTTATGGAACCGATGTAATTGGATGAAAAGAGAAAAACCATTTGACTGTTTATCTAAAGGTGCACTACTATCTAGTGTTGAGTTTGACATCCACGCACTTTTATCTGGTATCGAGCTTGGAATCCGTGTATTTTCATCTGTTAGTTCGAAACTTAATGACGAGCTCGTTAAAGACATATATTCAGGTGGCCTGATGTATTCTGCTGCGCTACATCTTTCATTAACTTCGCCACATAAATAAGTGTTGTTTATTGTGACTAAAATTAAATTGCATTTAAAAACCATCAATTTCGTTATGCATAATGAAGTTGATATACTCTATACATTTATGACGCTGGCACAAAAATTAAGGTACCGCAAAAGTGTCTAAAAACTAAATAATTTTCGACACAAAAAGTATTATACAGTTCCTACATTTCTACCTGCAGTTACCCGTTTCTATCTTGCAAACATGCGCAAGGAAAAAAAGTGTAACTGCAGGTAGAAATGTAGAAGCTCTACAACATTTCTTTCGAAGGAAAAAGGCTAAGAAGCTTTTTTTTAAGAAGTAAGGCTAGTAAGCTTTTTAAAAAAACTCTTTTGCTTTACACATAACTGTTTTTGTTAATTTACCGAGTATCAAATCAAACGTAAATGGCGAATTTTACTTAATATTAGTTTGGTTGTAAGTACTGTTACGTATTTAGAACATTACTGGTTCTCATTACATCGCGCTTCCCTGGTATCTAATTAAGATTGTAGAAATAGGCCCTCCCCTGTGTGCGGATGTCATAAATATCTGGCCCCTAGCTTCACAACAATAAAAAGCATGACAATTAAATCAAAGGAAAAAAAAAAGGAAGCCACCACATACAATGAATATGAAACTAATTTATTTTATCTTAAAACGTTTTTATAAATTAAAACTTTAACACTTTTTGAGCTTTCTGATAGACACGTTTAGGAATCAAATAAGTTCATTTTAAAAATGCTTTTTAATCTTATTAACTAATCACTTTCTTTGATAAGTAAAATAGAAACTTCATTTTTTTTTTTTTTTTTTTTCAAGAAAAAAAATATAGTGCACGTGTAGTTGGGTGTAATTAGTTTAGTTTACGTGTATATACGTGTAGTTATAGTTTACGTGTGTTTACGTGTAAGTATTGTTTACGTGTTTATACATGTAATTATAGTTTACCTGTATATACGAGTAATTATTGTTAAAAAACTTAGTTAAAAAATCATTTTTCAATAATAGTGAGAGGTACAAAAATGAAGGCTTTAATTGCTAAGGTCATGAATATAAAGATAGGATTATTAAGCAAATTGTTTCAACTTTTAATTGATACCGTTTCTGAGTTTTTAACCCATGAGTCAATATAACATTATAAGTGCATTTTTGTGAAAGCAAAATTCAAGCTATAGTTTTTAAGTTAATTAAAATGTGGAATATTTTGATAACTTTCAGATTTCTTTAAGATTTTTATAAAAACATCAGCTTAAAAATCATCTCACACTGCTGCTTATATTTTTCTATTTAGACCAATATAAAACTGAACTGAAAGATTCGTTCAGTTTTGAATTAGTCTAAATAAAAAAGAAACTGAATTGAAAAAAAAAAGTTCCAGAAACTCACCACTATTTAGATTTTTAATTGTGCAAGAACCATTCCCTGAACGAAAAGAAATATAACTATTATCAGATTTAATTGATATTGATAAGATATATAAAAAAAAAATATCCTTAACATAAAATTTAAAATATAAATTTATTATACATACATTGAGGTCAAATGAGTATTTGAAAGAAAAGTTATAAACAATTTTACAAGTTATTTTAAATTGTTGGTTATGATTTAAAAATGTCATGTAAATGTTCTAATTTTTAGCAAGGAACAAGTCCAATGTAATCCAAAGTCTAATAAACATCAAATTTATAATGATCATAACTGATTGTTATACAAAATATATCTAAAGAAACTTATCTAAAAAACCATAACCTGTTCAAACTAAAAAAAAAAAACAAACCTTGAAAGTCTTTTTGTGTTGATAAAATGCTGGTTCTCGGTGAAAATTCCTGAAAAGAATATAAATATTTGATTTAACAAAATTTGATGCAACTTTGATGATTTTTACAAAAAAAAAAAAAAATTTTGATGAATGGTTCACTCTGATGGATGCTTGATTAAAAATATACATCTATTCAAATCAATTTAAATTTAGCAATCTTTATCTTCAAAAAAAAAATCCTATCATACGGGGTTTAAAAATTTAAGATGATTTTTGTTTAAAAAAACTTGATTTTTTGTAAAACCACGCTATCAGAGAAAGATGATATCACAGTATTAAGGGCAGTTATTGAGTACCATATTTCAGCTTATAACTTAAAAACAAGCTAATACATTTTCTTGAGGTATTGAACCATTGTTTCTCTTTAGTTCTTCTAACATCTCCTGAAAAGAATATAAGTACTTGATTTAATAAAATTTGAAGCCTATGAAACATAGTTCAAATATTTAAGATGATTTTTATTTAACAAAAAAAATTGATTTTTTTATAAAACCAAAATATTAGAGAAAGGTGACATCACAGTATTAAGGGCAATTATTGAGTACCATATTTCAGCTTGCAACTTAAAAACAAGCTTGTAATAGAAAAACATTAAGCTTACAACAAAAAAACTGTTTTATTTTTAAACCATAATTATGTTGCTACACTGAGGTAAAACACAGTTCTGTATGTCAATTACAAATGTTTTTCAAATAAACTATCAAATGTTTTTCAAATAAACCATTTATATATGTAATAAGATAAAACAAAGAAATTTCGAATTTCATAATATAAAAAGTATATGAGAGCAACAATTACAAGTAATATTTGTGTAAGGTTGCATTTGAACATTTACTTAGAAACAAAGTGCATAAATTACTTAAAAAATCTAAAGCTAAAAAAACATTATTTGAGTTTATTAGTGATATGTAGAGTGGACTCTACATATCACTAATCATATAGTGGACTCTACATATCACTAGAGTAGAAAGCTAAAACTAGTTGAAGCAATAAAACGAAGTTTATTCAGATTAGATGCAATTAGCATAGTTGTTCTTCTCAGGATAATGATTTAATACAAAGTATCAATTGACTACTATGAAACACAATAAGGAAACTGACATAAACTGACTAAAATTGACTTAATTGTCGGCAACATGTTACAACAACTTTCAGGCAAGATAAAAGACTTAAATGTTATGAAATAATAATTTCAGGTTTTGTTGAGGTAGCTTCAAATAAGCTCATCTCTTTCATCACAATTTCAGATCCAATCTCTTTTTTGGGGTTAACTTGATACTCTGACTTTTGAGTAAGTAAAGAAAATTCTTTCCATAGACTGTTTCTTTCCACTTTCACAGCTTCGTTTTGCAAGTGTTACCTCAACTTTAAAATCTACTATTAGCTTTCCACCTTCTGTACAAAGTACAGATGATGTTAATAAGATTCATGTGGCTGATTAAAAAAAGATATATTAGGGCAATTTCATTGTAACCCTTAATTCATTTTTTGTCTGATTGTGCACCTGTATTTTTCATACTATTTTAGTGTATGAATCACTTTAAATATTATTTAAAAAAGAACAAGCTCATCACACAACTGCATAACATAAAAACTTACATTTAAGACAGCAATAGCTTGGCCACTGCTAGATGTGGAAACCTTATCTGGTGTATGTCCATTCTAAATAATCAACCCAAATACTTATTGGTGTTAATGGTAAATAACGAACAAAGCATAAAGAAAAAAATTCTATTACCTCATTTTTGATTGACATTAACCTCGATAATATGTTCTTTCTGCTTGCATAAGAAACAAGAGCTTTTACCATTTGAACATCATTAAGATCAATAGCACAATGCAACGGAGTATTTTTAACCTAAAAATAATATAACTTTTGATTTAACATTTTTGTGGTTTAAAGTAATAAATTTCACATTTTTACTTGCGTTATTAAACAGTTTTGTTACCAAAAAGTGAAATCATTTAGAGAAAACATTTACTGGTTGGGTCTTTAATTCAGATCACCTATTTTTAGACTTTACATAGTTTCCTTTGCCTGCTACCTGAGTTTTTATTGTTCAAAAAAGTTGGCTAGGAGGTATAACATTTCTTTATTTAAAATACTTATTTATGGGAAAATATGTAAAAAATAGGAAAGAAAGAACTTGCAAACTAGCAAAAAAAGGATGGCAATCATGAAGAAATTAAATTTTTCTCATAAATTTAAGCAAATAATAACTGTAAAGGTGGACAGCTTTTGAAAAATGTATGAAAACTGTGTTTAACAGTAAAAAGTAATATAGATTGATTGGGATAACCAAATCTATAAAAGATCAAAGAGAACAACTAGAAAAGGACTGAATATGAATAGAAACTTCTTAATGAGTTTGAAATCCAGTTAAAAATCAAAAGCCATTTGTAAAAAACTGTCTAACTAAGGAATCAAGCATATACAAATCCATCTTCAGAGAAGTTGAAGAATTAGTAAAAGAACTAAAACTTCCTCTGGAAACCCAGTACGATTTACTTTGATGGAAAACGTCTCAACAAAAAAGGGGCAAGTTGAAAAATATTGTAAAAAGAAATGAGTTTAGGAGCTCTCTGCATTGAAAGAGTTAAAATGAAGAACGAATGATTAAATTAAGATATTTTTAGATGAATATAATCTTTGAATAGTATAAAAATGATTGTTCCAGGTGCAACTAGTACCCATAAATGATGTAAAAGTGGAGCAAGTATGCATCTACAAAAAGGTGTTTGAAGAGGGAGGTGAAGAAAAAACTGTTTTTTGGAATGTTACTGCCATACATTAGATTAAGTATTGTACTGTTTTTGAATGAAGAACTTAATGCTGGAAAAACAAGACTTACAAATATTGAACACAATTTTATGTCAGAGTTGTTAGGAAATTACGATGAACTGTAAACCAAATGGAAGCATTTTTCAAAAAAGTATGGCATGATAATATGCTTTCATTTCATTTAACTAGAATATTTGCTTTAATGAGAAAACATTTCCTAAAATTAAAACTTTCTAAATTCTGCTTGTACTGTGACAATATTGTCACAGTATTGTCAACGCAGCGTGTTAGCAGTCAAGACAGCCTTATACAATCAAACCTTAAACCTAGAACCTTTAAAGCCATTTCTGAAAAAAAGGAATGTTGATAAAAGTTTAGCATTTGCCAATCAACATGTTTATTGGCCTATGAAAAAACAGTGCAATACCTTGTAGTCTAAAGAAAGCATAAATATCTTTTTCAGTTTTGGTGGAACTCATCAATATGTTAGAAGACCACCATGAAAAAAATAAAATTGGACTTTATAAACATAAATGTTTTTGAAAAGTATTATATAAAATCTTTAAAAATTTTTAAAAAGTAGGTACTCATCAATGTCAGAAGACCGCTGTGAAAAAAATAAAATAGGACTTTAAAAACTTAAAAATTTTTAAAAATCATTGTATAAATGCTTTTATTTTCTTGCAGTAGATGGATTGCATTGAAAAATAAAACTTTTCTACTTCACAAATGTAAAAAAATTGTTGTTATTGACAAAAGAAATTCTAGAACAAAAAACTGTTATATGGTGGACTTTATTTGAAATTTTGTTTATCAAAAACGGCATAAAATAAAGAACATTTTTGAATTTTAATTAGGCTTTTTATTTCTAAAAAAAGTCAGGTGGCATTTGCAGGTGTCATTGCAGATGCCATGTGCTGTAAATAGTTAAGTTTTATTGAAAAAACATTCTTAGCTATGTACAACTAATAAAATATTGGTCCTAGTAATGATCATTATAGAACTCAAGAAATGGTTGAAATCCTTGAGATTACCCATGCAACAGTATAAAGGTGATAATCTCAACTTTGAATAGTTAACAAGAGCAAAGTATTGGTGATACATGAGTTGATAGAAAAAAAATTGATAGACCAACTTTATGCTTATTACAAGAAATCATGCAATAAACTAAGAGATGTGCTTCAACTAGAACAAAAGTCAATTTACATCTAAAGAGGGTTAAGCAACACCTTTTGTGATACTGGCAAGAGCTATCATCAAACCTTTAATTCAAAAACATACTGTTTATAATTAATTGAGCTAAAGCAATCAATCTACCAAAAGTGGTCTGATTAGGCACAGAAAGGGGGTTGCATTCCATGAAGACAATCCCAGACCATCTACAAACTTTTACAACATAACTGGAATGTTTTAGTGGATCTACCCTTGTACTCTTCAGCGACTGTTTATTTAAATAGCTTTAAAAAAGTTTAGACATCAAAAACTTTACTTTCTTGAAAGACTTATGCATCTGCCTCCAGCAATAGAGAAAGGCTATCAAACAAAATGGGAGATTGATTTTTAGTAAGATAAACGTTTGTATCAAACCAATACTTTTTTGGTACCAATATTTAAAAAAAAAAAACTATCAACTTTCTTAGTATCTATAAATATTTACCTTCAAACATTGAATAGTTAAATCTGTTTTATTATGACATAACAGCATATAAGCTGCTGCAAGGTTGTTACGCATAACTGCATTGTATATTGCTGTTTTTCCAGTCTCTTTCTAAAATAATCACATTTATAGAAACAGTTAAACAAACTAAAAACTAATTATTCATAATCTCTTTAGTTATAAATAAAAAGCATTTATGACTTTTCTAAAAGTATAAAATACTAGAAACATTAAATAATCTCTTTAACATCCAAATAAGCTACATGTCATTAAACTTTTAAGTACATTTTCTCATGTACAAAATCTCAACATGAGACGCACATTTTCTGTGCACAAATGAAGTTTAATTTATAAAGGCCTATGTACAATTTGTTAAACTTTGAACTAAAACAAAGATCACAGTAAAAAAAGGTTTTGTAAAGCTAAACAATTTTACTGAGTAAATTAGAACATCAAGTTGTTAAACAAAATATTCGCAGACAATCAAACAAAGAAAAATTTATCAAACAAGAAAAATGTTGTCCAATTAGCAGCATTTTTTCTTTTAAATATAGTGTAAAATCATTTGCAATAGTCCTAGATGCCCAAAGCCCTCTTACAGACTGTCCCAACTAAACTACAAACATTTGCTGCTATCAAATTCAACTGCATTTGGTGTAGTAGTAAACTTGACCTAAAATGCCTACACAGAACTCAAATTTCTGTTTTTCAAAAGCAAGACCCTAAGCAAAAAAGACAAAAAGGCTACCCTATATCAGCTGTAAAGTTGAAAACAATAACAACAATAAATCAACATTATTTTCCATTTTACCAATAACTAACATGCTAGGATTGACTAACGTTAGCATAAATGGAGAAAGAAAAAAGCACTTCTGGATACTTAATTAAAAATTTTACCTTCAGAAATATTTCGCCAACAGAGGTTTTCCTAAATTAACTCATGCCTCACAAACTTTGCAGCCGAATTTTTTGCTGACTTTGCACAAATGTGGCACCTTTTAAAAATTCTCTGCAAATGAAGTATCTTTTGTAAAGAGAACTTTATGTAAATAAAAATTTCAAAAATAAATTATGCCTAGCCACCCATAACAACAAACTAATGATTTTTGAGCCTAATTCTTTAGTTGCATAGTGAGCAAAAATAAATGGTTATTATGGTTACTTTTATTACACATTTACTTTTATAAAAGACAATCTTTTTGGCATTGATTTAACAAACTTTTTAGTCTTTTCCTCAGCAATTTATTACCATATTTTTAGTAATACAGCTTTAAGATCTTTATCTTTGTTCAAAATATTTCTACAATTTCTAGATCCAGTGAGTACCAGAAATGCTCAATCAATTTTAAAACTAATACTGCTGCAACTAGGCAGAACAGTAGCTTTTTCTCTAGGACTTTAACTAGTACAGAAAATAGCATGCAATCAGGTAAAAGAAAGCACCATCAATAGTAAAATGCTGTGAATGGTTGGTGTGATGGTTATTAAGTCAGTACCTTAAACCAATTTACTCGCCAGCCTAAGATCTGTATACATTATTTTTGATAAACATGCCTCAACATATATTTAAAATGAAAAACTAGTCCAATAGACTCTAGAGCTGTCCAACATTAAATCAAACATTAGATTATACACTTTTGTTAGGATAAAGAAATATTGAAGAAACAGGCTTTCTTGAAGATGTTTGAAACAAATTTCATAACACAAAACAAAGTCCATATTGGCTAAAACACTAAAAATGGTTCTCTCATTTATAAGGGGTTTATTTTGTACAACCACTAATGATAAAGTTTAAATGTTTGTCTGTAGTAAACTCTTTTTTTCACACTTTTTTTTACGTAATTTCACACTTTTTTTTTTTTACATAATTTTATGTAATTTCACACTTTTTTTTTACATAATTTTCATCTGTATATCACAGAGTTCCATCCCTGTTCTGTTTACATAATATGTTAATTTAAATAGTAGTTTTTGCACTTCTTTATAACTATTTTTCTGATTTTTGATAACTTTGGAGCTTAATAATAAAAACTTTATGCCAATTTATTTAATAAAATCTTAACCTTAATGTTTCATGGTAAGTGATGTTTAAAGCATAAGCATCAATTACAGTAAAAAACAGACTGAGTTTGTAGCAGATTCTTTCCCAGAATTTAGTGAATCACCAAAAGCATATGAAAAATGTTAGTTAAAACTTTTGAAACCAGTGATAACTTACCTCCAAGAATAAAAATGAACATAATAAATTGATGAAGACACAAAAACCTAGTCTAATTAACTTGAAATTAAAAAAAACTGTTTCTAATAATTTTAAGTTATCTCAGCATTATAAACGAAAGAATTAGGTGGTATTTAGTAACCTTATTGTGACCTTTTTAATCCTACCCACATTATTATAAATTGAAATGAAGAAAACAAAGTAGTGAGTAGGTCTCTTAAATATTTACCAGACATATCATAAAAAAGAAGCATTTCAGAAATTTCAGAATACTTTTATTTAAATATATATATATATATTTAAACTACTCAATAAGATAGATAGAAGTGACTTACAATCTTCTTGTTTACATCAGCACCTTTGTATAACAAAAGCTTTAATGCTCCTAAGTAATTGCAATTAACTGCTACAATAATAGGTAACTCCTGGAACTAAATTAAAAGTTCAATAAAGTGTATTTACACGAAAGCTTAAATTATATGTATGTATGTATGTATGTATGTATGTATGTATGTATGTATGTATGTATGTATGTATGTATGTATGTATGTATGTATGTATTTATGTATGTATGTATGTATGTATGTATGTATGTATGTATGTATGTATGTATGTATGTATGTATGTATGTATGTATGTATGTATGTATGTATGTATGTATGTATGTACACACATACAATATAAGCTTTCATTTAAATGCAGTGGTAAACTATTTCATGTGTAATTTAAGCTTTCAAGTAACAACTGTGGTTGCATACCTTTTTTTCAGCTTCTTCAATACTATATGGAGCTCTTTCAATAATTTGGGTTAAAATGTCAATGCTTTGTTTTTTTTTAATAGCCTCAATCAAATCAGGATCCTGGATAAATAAATAAAGTTTAGTTTGCTAGAATACTTGAATAGCATTGATTTTACTTTGAGGTTTGGTAAATCATCTTAACATTTTTTCGAATTACAACTTAATCTGGCAGTTAAAAATTGTTTCCAACCATGTAGATAATATTCAATAATTAACCCTTTCATGCGCTGGGTTGTTATATAACAACAAATTAAACTAAGCTTCCTCAATGCAAATAATGCATCCTAACCGATTGAAAACAATATTATTTTATAAAGGAAAATTAAAAAGGGCTGTAGAAAAAGTCTACTTTACTATTTCAGAGTACCACTGACATTTTGTAGATGATTTTTCATGCGTGAAGTCGGTACTATGAGCAGACAACGAACACTACTAATTTAAAGGATTTATAAATCTGATCTTGTTGTAAAAAAAACATTTAATACCAGTTTACCATAGTACTGTTCTTACTACTCATTTATATTTTTGTTTATTTCTACCTTTTTGATCTAATAAACAAAATTAATATGTTGTTGTGGAACAACACTGCGCTTGAAAGGTATAAAATCCTGTCCATTATCATCATTGTTTTATGCGATAGGTTTTTTTAATTAAAAAATTTTTTTTTTATCATTTAATTGTTAAAATAAGTTTAAAGAATAAAATATTGTTATTATCATTATCATTTATAATATCGTTATTCTTATTTTTATTTTTTAGTAAATATAATATTACTGTGAATGTGATTATATATTTTACTTATGGTTATATTGAGTACAATGCTGTATTATATACTGGGTGTGCTTAGTACATGTTTATATACACATAAATTTATATCATATATGTGTGTGTGAGAGTGTGTGTGTAATTTGATGCAACTTATTTATTTTCAGAACCTAAAGTAAAATAAATAATGGCACTTTTAAAAAATTTTTATTCTTCTAAACACACACAAAAAGTTATAACAAAATTAGTTTCTGAAGAAGCTTTTGTCATAGATTTTGACGATAGTGATGTTGATAGTGATAATAATAATAATAATAGTGATCTCGAGAATACAAAAATATGTACAGTGATTTTACTTGCTCAGATTCAGAGTTTAGTGTAGATGAAAGTTCTGATGATGAAAGTATTAATAATGACTTTAGTAAATAAATGACTTAATCAAATTACATTACACAAACAAAGTTATTGTAGGCCGTGTGGAAATGGTTTTACTTTTATTCAATGTATGAAATGGTAGATAAACCTGTGTTTTTTAAAATAAAGAAACTTTTTTAATGAGTTTCATGGAGTCAACCAATAGTTTTTAATGTTTTAATCCACTACCAGTTATTTTGTTTGTCAGCATCCCTCTTTGACTGTTTTGTTATTTTAATTTTATTACTGTTTTAACAAATGTAGAGTAGAATTAAAATTGCTAAAACTCAAAAATGTTTGTTTATTAAAAATACCCATTGGCGGGCAGTATTGTTCTATAACAACAAATTCAAATGACATCTTCACATAACTTTTTCCTAATTTTTTTTTTTTATGTCATATTGGCATAAATGAGGTTCAAAAAAACAAAGTTTGGATTTTTTTTAGTTATGGGAAAATAATTGGAGTATGAAAGGGCTAAATACTAATCATGGGTTTTTTATAGACAAACAAGTGCATATAATTACATATACTATATTTTTATAAAGCATACTATCTTACCTTAACAGTGTTTTTCATATTTTGTGGTTAGACTGATTGGTTCTCTATGAATAAGAGTTAAAATTGACACAAAACGTATTTAGTATATTAAATAGTTCGCAAAGAAATTAATACCAGAAAACGTAATTTAAACAACAAATTTTTTCTGAACTAATAAGCTTTTTCTTACTAAAAATTTTTTCTTTTAAATGTATTTACATATACACTGTAAATTCTACCGATCTAAGTTTAACAAATCGAAAGCTTCGTAGGTTGTGTCATATTCCTGAAAATAGAAAATTTTTCCTATTTTTATACCTCGTGGAATCAAAAATTTTGCTCAGGAATTTCTCTCGGAAGTTTTATATCTTATTTCGACATAAGAAAAACTTGCGGTTTTTGTTTCATCGTCCGATTCGACCGTCCGATTCCGGCTCGTACCGACTTTTTTGTCGAACTTCCATCCGAGTCAAGTCGTAACATTTGAATTTCCCGCATTATGAATCGTAAGCTGTCGTAATTTTGCGTAATCTACCTTGGTTCAAGGTTTCAACTAAAATTTTTGCGTCATGATGAAATTTATGAGTTGATGTTGAATTTTGGATATCCTAATCTAGTTTTAGTAAATTGAATAAATGAATTATATTATGAATTAAACTGCAATAAATCATTTTTAAGCTTTGACTAAAAGCTTTGTCTTGTTTTATTACGAACTATTACGTTAGATTACGGTTCATACCGACTTAATTCCGACTTTGTCGTAACATTAGGTTAGATTAGGGTTCGACTTCGACATTAGGTCGTAACATTAGGTATGATTACGTTCCGAACCGACAAAGTCGGAATTTTTTAGGCTAACGCAGAGCTCTACAATAAACCCCTATAGCTACAATTACAATATATTTCTAACACCATTATTACAAATTATACTTGTTAAACATATTGGCTTCGCTTACTATTTTTTTTTGGTAGTTCACAACTAGGGTTCATTATCGAAAATGGAAATTTCGAAAATTTTCGATTAAATCGGCACCGAAATACTTCTTTTTTTTCGAAATCTATAAAAACTTATGAAAATAATCGAACTAGCCAAATTAATTTTGGAAATAAAAAAGGAATTTCGAAATGTGAAATTAATTTCGAAATAAAAAATTGCACTTCGAAAAGCGAAATTAATTTCGAAAGAAAAAACAGAATTTCGAAATGTGAAATTAATTACAAGAAGAAAAAAAAGAATTTTGGAAAGTTAAATTTATTCCAAAAATTTTATTTGCATAATAATATTAAAATAACCGGGTGCCTCAATAATTTAACACGGGGTGTTTCGGCAAGTAGACCTTTTATTATATATATATATATATATATATATATATATATATATATATATATATATATATATATATATATATATATATATATGAAGACTCCACGGGAAGAAACGGCAGGGTCACATTTTAAAAGTTTCGACTTTTTACACTTTCTAGCTTTACTAACCATAATAGCATATTTTGTATTTGAATTTAAATCAAATAAATGATTTGATGCATGTTTAAAGTTTTTCTAAATTTTCCTAAAACTTCGAAACTTATAAAGGTTTAAAAGTTTAATAATGATTTATCTCAAAATGAAAAAATGTGACCCTGCCGTTTCTTCCCGTGGAGTCTTCATATATATATATATATATTATTTATATATATATAATAATTATATATATAAAATAACTATATATATGTAATAATTATATATATGTATAACAATTTGCCATATATACATATATATGTATAATATATATAGATGTATTTTACATATATATGCATATATGGCAAAATAATACTATCTTGGTAAATTTAAGGTGGCACACAACTGAAAACAAGTTGTTTTTTTTAAGTAATCAAAATTATGATTTTTTTTTTTTTTTGATGAGAATAAATTTATATTAAAATAAAATAAAAAACAGCTATTTTTTTTTTTTTTTAATTTTAATATCCATAATGGCCAAAAATGTGTTGTAAAACACGTGTTTTTAGTTAATCTTTAAAACCTTATAACTTGATTTTGCCTCAACAACTCTAACTAAAATTTTGAGTTATGTAACAAAAAGATTGCTAAGTCGGGTGTCCCAAAAAAAAAAGAAAAAAAAAGCTCTCTACTGATTCCCATTCTATGTGACCTAAATAAGTACTAAAAAAAATTTGACGGTTTTATTTTGACAGGAAATGCTAGATGTAAAATTTGAGTTTTACTGTTTTAATGTTAAGCTAGCTTAACATTAATAGAAAACACATTTTAGAAAATTAAAACAAAACAATTAGATGCGTATAAATCATTTCCAATTGTTTTCTTCTATTTAACTTGATAGATTATATTTATAAATATGAAAATACAAAAAAAAAATACATGAAAACTAATATTTATTAGCAAATTTAAGATTTTATTGCGGTGAAACATTTCTCAAAAAATACAACTTTTTGAACAGTTCCCAAGCTCCTTTTTAGTCATAGTCTTAGTTACTTATACTTAGTTATTGAATGAAGATGCTTTTAAGCATCTTCATTCAATAACTAATAAGTAAAAATTTGAATAGTAAAAATTTAAAAAATTTACAATTTAAATTTTTCAAAATTTACAATTTAAATTGTAAACAAAAACACTTAAGTAGCTTTTGCTATATGTAGGTTTTATTTACTTTGAGAGGGCTAATATTTTATATGAAACATTTCACCGTGTAGATGTAAGTGGTCATTCGCAAATTATGTCACGCAAAAAACTTTTCTCCCTCCTCCCATTTCCACAAAATGTCACAAAATATCAACCCCCTATCTTACCCTGAGGGTTATAATCCCTGTAAAAGAACCTTTGGGGTTCTAATCCTTGCAAAAATATTTCGAAGCAAATTTTAGAACTTCGAAGGTAAAAAATCGTTTCGGTATTATTTTCAAAATTTCGAAATCATAAAAATATTTCGAAGCAAATTTTAGAATTTCGAAGCTAAAAAATTGTTTCGGTAATATTTTCAGAATTTCGAAATCGCAAAAATATTTCGAAACAAATTTGACAATTTCGAAAGTGAAAAAAAGTTTCGGTAATATTTTCAGAGTTTCGAAATCGCAAAAATATTTCGAAACAAAATTGACAATTTTGAAATGAAAAAATCGTTACGATGCAAAATTAATTAGTAAGAAACTATTTCGAACTTACCGAAACAAAAATAGAGTTTCGAAAACTTTTTTTTTTTTATCGAAAATTCATCTTTTGCTTCCGTGAATAACCTTATTCACAACAATAAAATCACAACATGAAATATACATAGTTGTTTTACAGTGCAAAGTTAATAAAATACTAATTATCAACATTCAATTTCAAGTTAGTGGATTTACACTAAAAGTTATGTTTTTATTCAGAAGTTACATTTAGATTCGCATAACTTCCGTAAATAACGAGATTCATGATGAGAATGAAAAACATATTTAAACAATATTTTGAAATCAGAATCAGTGTAATAATGTCAGCTTGATATATATTTCCCGTTAGAAAAAAAAAAAAACGATCGCTAGATTCGATTTTCCCGCTAATTTTTGATGAACGAGAACAAAATTCTTGTTTATCAAAAAAATAACAGGAAAATCAAACCAAGTTATCACGTTTCCTCATTGCTGAATTCCCAAAATGTCACAAATATATGAGTTTTTCACCAAAAATGGCAAGATCCATCCCCAATGTAAAGAATGTTGAATATTTTCCTAACCACATTTGGAAATAACTCTGGGTTAATGTTACCTTACTGAACTTGTTAACAAAGTAAGTTATCAAATTAGTCTTAAGAAATTCACTTGGTTGTCAATCAATCACTGGAAGCAGTCCCTAATGGATGAATATTAACAAGAAGCTATATGTTAATAAAAATGTTTTTTAAATTCGAAACTAAAGAATGTTAATCATAACTTTAAAACAATTTTTCAAAGCATCAATAATAAAATTATAGTAGTGTGTTCAAAATTAACTATAATTAAAATAATTTTTTTTTTAAACAGTTACTGTAAATGAACATATAATACTGAATAATGAATTAAAAAGATGTGAGATGGCAAACTGATTTGTTGAAAATTTTAAGTTTTTATTAATAGATTTCTTAAAAAGCATGAGATAAAGATGTTACTTTTCTTTTTTGGATAACTAAGAAGTTTTTTTAGGTATTTATGTCATTATTTTGCCTCTTCAACCACAAGTGTAAGAGTATTCTCATCTAATAACTTCAAAAAGTATGCAAAATGAGATCCTCACAGCTCTTTAATGATTGCTATTTGAGCTTGATGTAAATGATCAGCTAAACTTTTACAATTACAACCAAGGTAAGTTCTTTAGGTTCGTATTTTATTGTTCTTCAGCGATTATGATTTCGTAGGTAGAAACAACTATGATGAGATAGAAATAGCAAAATTTCATTGGAGCCGTATCCTTTCATGAAAAATTTCACACGAATGTCTTGTACATTTTCAGATTTTTTTGAACTGCAAATTCAACAATATCACTACACTTGATGAAGTTTTTATTGCAAGCAAAAAAAGTTTATTTTCTTAACAAAAACGAATTTAGTTATACAAATTTTAAAGAGCGCGAAAACAAGTTCGTTTCTTATGAAAAGCGGGATGAAAAGTTTAAATATTCAAGTCATACTCTTTTAATGCAACAAAACAATCTAAGCTAGCAAAACTAAAAAACTCATTGTGTTTGTGAAATATGCTATGGAAAAATATGCTCTGATTTAAACGGTTTCGGTTTCCTTTTCACAACGTAATTTTAAAGTTTAATCGCTTACCGTAGGACTGTTTTATCGCGTAATGCAGGAATTGAAGTAAACAATCCCTCACGCTGGGTCAACCAGCGCTGAAGAAAAAGATTTTTACTAGACTTATTAATTACAAAGCGTTTTTTATAAACAGAAAAAAAAAAAGATTAAAAGTGTTGTAAGGGAAAAACTTTTTTTTTAAAAAAAATTTCTTTATAAAGTTTTTTTCTCGCGACACGAATATATATATATATATATGAGCTATATATATATATATGAGCTATATATATATATATGAGCTATATATATATATATATATATATAGCTCATAATAACTCACCAGGAAGGGTGGTGGCCGGAAACCTCCCCTTCCCCTCCCGCTTCAACTCCTTGCACTATACTAAGGACTTATATTCCACCAGGGTAAGTTAATCATGGCTTCGTTCATCCTCTCAAAGAGCTTGGCTGTAAAGAGAATATTCTTTCTCAAGAACCAAGTTTTCATATTTAAAAAATATTATAAGACCTTAATTTTTTTTTACTTGTTCTTTGTTTTAAGTTTTCATTTCACTGATTATGAAACTTTTTTGAATTTACTCTAAATTAAATATTTGTTTAACTTTTTGTAGTAGCGTTGCTTTGGTTATAACATACGGCGTGGACAATTTAAATTACTTTATAAAAGAACACTTACATTCGTGTAATTCAAACTCTTGTAAACAATAAATTTGATTTCTTTTCGGATGTATTTTTTAAGCGCGTACCGAATTCGTTACTGTCGTGTAAACTGGCGTATCGATATTTTATAACTATAACTAAGTTTTCTCAAACAGCATTAAAAAAATAATAGTTTTTTTTTCAATCACTAAATTTGCGTTTTTTCTTATGAAGAATTTCTAAGAAAATGTTTTGTAATTTTTTTTAATCTTTAAAACTTTTTGTGATACCAGACAATTTTCGGTATTTTTTCAAGTTAAGCAGAAACATGTTTTGAGTTTTATACAATTACATTTATCTCTAAATACTATGTTAAATAGTTAAAGTAAATATTTTTTATGCGAGTTAAAGTAATAAGGAATGGTAGCGATTTTGTTGTGTTTGGGAGCATAAACTTTATGTAATCAATAAATTTGCTTAACATTTTACAAATTAGTTCAGCACAGTTTTTTGATTTGTCAGCTGATTGCAAATATCTTTTATTAATAGTTATTACCATCTACAGTCTTTGCTATTTGATTCCTTTTTGCTATTTAGCAAATTAAACAGTATATGTTTTTAAATAGTACATGTTTTAAGAAATTAAATAGAAATCTAAAAAAATATTGTTTCCATATATATAGACAAGAGAAACTTATTATCTCATTTAAAGATCTGTAATATGCCTCTATGCATGCCTCTATTATTTCCTAAAAAAAAAAATGATTTATGCTAATGTGCATATTTGTTTATGTATTTAACATGTAAAATTATGTTAACTATAAGTACTGTTAGTATTTTTAAAATGTGTGCTTACATATGTTGTTAAAATATGTTGGTTTATAAAATGATATATATATTTTTTACAGTTTAATATGTATTAGCCTTCTATAATACATATATTTATATGTATGCATGTACATGTTTATATTAACTATAAATGAAAAACAACAAAGCAAATATTCTGAAAACTAAACCAGAAAATGATCTTGAGCTAATTCAAAGAGTTGGTAGTGGAACATATGGTGAAGTTTATAAGGTATTTACACAAAAACATATATAGAGTAAGACTCCTAGCACCCAGACAGTCTCCTATACTCAGAGAGTTGGTAAAAAAATAACTATAAATCTATCTTAAGTGATAAAATTCAAAATGCATTGTAAGTAAAGATTTTGTAGAGGTCATAGCCATTTGTGTAGCCAGTTGTTGCTTATGGTTTGTGAGTTTTATTTGGCAGCTGTTCAGGTATAATGTTAGGCGCTAGGGGTCTGATGAAATATGTATATATATATATATATATATATATATATATATATATATATATATATATATATATATATATATATATATATATATATACTGATTAGGAAGTAATCATTGTTTTAGTAATTCTTTTTTAGGCTCGTGTTAAAGCAACTGGGGAGTTGGCAGCTGTCAAAATTGTAAATATAGAGCCAGGTTAAATTTTAATAATATATTGGCTATAATGTTTTTTTTTCTAAACATTTGCAACATTTAAGTTATACAGGTTACTGCGACATTAAATTGAATTAGGTAAAGTGTTTGTGTAGCAGTTTTTTTAACCAGTTTTAGGTCAAAGTATCATAAATGCAAAGAGGCATTGGACAATATGTATCTAATAGCTGTAGTGGTAGTTACTACATGCACAATGTTAAAGCAAAAGTAATGGGTCTAAAAGGTCCAAGTAATGACTTTTATAAAAAACATAAAAAACCCTTTTAATTTCCATGCTTTGATGAAGTATTTTACCATTTACAAGTTGTCTTTTCTTACCCTATACTTTTAAAGTGTTTTTTTTTTTTCAAGTTTTCTCTGCAAATTCTCTAAGCATGTAGGCTGCAAGTTCCAATGGGTCTTATTGGACAACTGTGGCATCCATCCTCTTTCTCCTTTAACATTCCATAGCGAGTTGAACATTTATGAAATACTTTTTAATTTGCTTCAAGATTGTAGTGTTGCCAACATATTTTTCTGGCAAGCTCATACAATGAGAACTGTATTCATATGTCAGAACTGCTTATTTTTTTAGAGCAACTCCCTTATCATCACCAACCTGGCCTCCTTATCTGTACAAATAGATGTCACACTATGTTTTTTATCTCTAAATTTGCTTCATTAAGAATCCTTAAGAAATAATCTGCAGTTTTCTTTTCTGATTCAAAACTAGCAAAGTTGTATAAGAAACTCTTTTTATCATCATGAACTGAGTGGGCAATAATTGGATCATTCTGAATGCTTGGCCACCTGGTGATTGGTGATCAAGTGCTCAGAATGTTCTTTTTTTTTTTGCAAATCTCAATTGTGCACATCATCCAGCAACTCAACTCCTAATTTCTTGTGATTTGGGAGATTATCCTGGCCATAGAAGTAAGCAAAGATTTTGAGACTCTGGCCCTCAATTGAAAAAAAAAAGCAACCAACTTGCTTATTTAAATAATCTTTCAGGCAACATAATTCTTCAGATTAGAGTGTTTCAGCTTACTTGAGTTGGGGTGAAAATTTGACTTTCAGAAACCAAAATTGGACTTTCAGAAACCAAAATTGGACTTTCAGAAACCAGATATGAAGCATTAGAAGTAACTCTACTATTTTTTTTTTTTTTTTTTGTTAAATATTGTTTTCTTCTTAATTTAAAATTTGATTTTTTTATTTTCATTTTAATATTTCCTGAATAAAAGTTATTTTTATTGTTATCCATCACTAAATTTTGAGATAAAACAACTTTTTTCAAAAACAGACTTTAATCACTAAACTTATTTTACACATTATCCCTTTATTACATATAATTTTTTATTTATTAGAAAATGATTAGATAAACTAAAAACAGTTTAAACAAAAGTCCGAAATGTGATTGTTAGATTTTTATATCTTGATTTTTTTCTTACTAAAATATTTATTACACCGATTTAAAATTTGAGTGACTCATCATCATGATGCCATGAGATCTTAAATAGAAATGATATAAATAATTATGAATTCATGGAATTTCCTGGATTGTAGAATTTATTTTTAAAATTGAGAACTATAAATTCTTAAAGGAAATTAACTTAGTTTTTTTCGGAAGATACAATCTTTTGTTTCAAAAAGGAAGCAAAATTGATGAAACAAGGAACTTGTCTAACAATGCTAAACTTAATTGACCAAATTTTATCAAACTACATAATTTTTTAATTCTTTTGATCCTTAAAATAAATTTTACTTACATTTGATTAGGCTTTTTAATTCTGTTAACACATACAAGTGAAATAACACAAAGCTTTTCAATTAAAATCAAGGGTGTTAGTTAAATAAATGTGAAATAGTAAATGTCTTTTTTTTCAGTGGTTGTATTAATGAAATTTTAATTGTATTTGTATTTTGTTTACATGCTTCCATTTAATTAAAATGAGTTTTAAAAATGACAAAAGAATTTAGTTGTTGGAGAAAAATCTATGCATAAATGTTTGGAAGGTCCTAATAGAAGCTAAAATTCAATAGCAAAAGAATTGTAAATGCATCCCTATACCATTAGTCATGTTATTCAACGTTTCTCTCAAACAAAATCAACCACAAATCTGTTAGTGGAAGAAAGGAGGGTCTTCAAGGTAAAAAAACTGGTTAGAAAGCTTGTTGATAGTTTCAAATTTAGCCTTAGCCTATTTTTTTTGATAAAAAGTTAACTTCTTTTGAAAATTAGACAATTTTTTTCAAAGGCAATAAAAAGATTTGGAGAAAAAACTTTTTAATTCCAACTTTTTGATAAACTTTGAGAAAGAGAAAAAAAAATTTTCATGTTTTATAATTTTTAAAATTTATTGCAAATTTCTTGAAATTAGTTGCAAACTGGAATTTTTTAGACAAAGTCTGATCCTTTTTTCCAACATTATATTTTAGTTCATAATTATTCTCCTTCATTGTTTGGGATTGTTCTAAATGTGCATGAACATACTCAACTTTATTACTGACCTTCAGTTCATAATGATCACATTCAACAGCGTTCTTATCAACCTCAGAAACTTTTTCCACTCACTTCTTTTTTTTACCACTTTTTTTCCCAAATGGTATTCTTCTCTTCAGCTATGCTTAAAGTTATAGAACAATTTAATTGCTAAAAAGGAACAGTCAATCTCTAAATATTCAGTTTAAAAATTGTAAAAATTATATTTTCAGGTAAAAGTAGGGCTAAAAATACTATGATTTAAAAAAACATAAATAAACTCAATGAACTTAGATCTGATTTTTATCGCAACAGATAAGAGTGAAAAATATTACCAGAATATCTTGTAAATTATGAAGAAGAGCTGACAGGGTCAGCCAAATGTAATATGACTAGCCATAATTGAACTTCTAATTTTAACACATTTTTAATGAGTAATTAACAGGGTTGCTTTAATTTACTATTAAATTACTCAGGATAAATAGGACTGATAAGTGTTATATTATTAGGAAGCTAATTGATTAGTTATCTCAGAAATTAAAAAGGTTTTTGACTACTTATCATTTAAAAAATTGATTAAGAGATAATTAAATAGCTGGTAAAAAAAACTTAACTGACCTTATACTTTTGAAAGACACTGTATACTCTATTAAATGTCTGATTTTAAAAGATAATTGAGATAGCACTTCATTATTTCCCAAAGAATAATTTTGATAACATATTTAGCACCTGTAAGGTTTGTTACTAAATCAAAGCGTGCACCAGATATTTTTCATTTTGATTTGGATAGTAGAAATTATGAAGTTGTATTTCAAGTCAACATTTTCTTCAAAACATCAATTACACTGATGTTTTGAAGAAAATGTTGACTTGAAAATACAATACATTCTTTATTTGTAATTAAAAAAGCAACACAAGAAAACTATTAGTTTTGAAGCAAGAAAGCATAAGAAGTAAAAAAAAAAAAAAAAGAAAAAGTTTTGAAGCAAGGAATTGTTTAATTTTAATTCAACTCTTTGAGAAAAACGTCATTACAATTGATGGCATTTTACAAGTAAAACAAAAAATGAGTAAGTTAATAGCATGGAAATGATGTAAGAAAATAAGAACATTGAGTTACATTTGAGGAGTGTTAGATAATGCATAGTTCATATATAATTTTTAGTGTTTACATGTATTCTATTCTGTAATTTATTGTGGCATTATTGTTTGTGTATTACAAAGCTAATATCCATGTATTATATTAGTAACACTTGGTAATGTAAAAAATGCTCTAAAATTTTTGTAGCAATACGATCATGTCTAGAGACAGCTCAACAGCCTCAAGCTTCTAAATATATTGCAATATTTTAGATTTCTTTTCAAGTAAAATTTGATTTATTACTATACATTAAGTTTAATACTCAATCTTACTGTGTTCATAGCAACAATCACTGTCACTAGAATCAATACAACAGCCTAGTTAGTCCTTAACAGCAGACTGGTGCTGTTATTTGCTTTTAATAATATTTTACAACTTGAAAAACCAGCTGCCATTGATCCTCATTATGTATGAGTACTGTGGCCATTTTGAAATTGTCATTGGCCTTACAATCACTTGGAACTGTCAACAGAAAACTGTGGTCAAGCTTCAGGACCATAACCAAGTTCATCAATCTTTTATTTTTAGTTGCTGAGGCTCAAGAGTTGGTGTTGTTGTTGCTATATATATATATATATATATATATATATATATATATATATATATATATATATATATATATATATATATATATATATATATATATATATATATATATATATATATATATATATATTTGTAGAGCTTTTGAGCTTTTGAGCTATACAATTAATCATTGTGTAAACTGAAAATCAAAGAGACACTACCTATTAGTTGGGAAAAGTCCTCTTTAAATAAACAAGTATTCTATTGTAAAATCACTCCTAACCATTTATTTTACTAATTGCTATTCTTTATCTGCTTGTTATTTTCCTGTTATTTTTTTTTTAATTACATCTACATTTAGTTTCCTTGAAATATTGAAAATTGCTTACCATGTTTTCAAATATTAGTTAACTTGACTTAAAGAGATTTAATGTTGTTTTTTAATTTGTTTATGTTTTCATATGAATAATTTACAACAACAGCAAAATGTTTGACTTTTTCATTTTTTATAAACTTTTTATAAACTTTTTTTTTTAAATTTTGGACTTGAAGTGGAATGGGTTTCTTTTTTGCTACAAACCATAGGAAATTGTAATGTGATGGGATAGGAGAAACAGTAATGCATACAGTTGTTAAAGCAAGTTTACTCTTGTGAATATTGTTCAATATTATAAATTATGACTTCAATACCATTGTGAAGAGCTTTTAAATGCATTTCTTTTTTTTTATACAACTCAAAATGTGAAGAATCTTTACAAACTTTACTTTTTTTTTTTCCCTAATTAAAAAAAATACTTTAATTTATGATAAATCTCTTTTATGGCAAATTTATTTAGTAAACCCAAAATATTGTTTCAATTGATAAAATTATTGTTTTTAAGATTGAACTCAGTTTTCAGTTGTAATATACTTACATATACTAAATTAAAAATAACAAAAAAAAAAAAAAAAAAAATCATCACAGTGGCTGTTGCCAACCAAAAAAAGTTAATCATTAAATTTTGAGAACAGTTATTGTGTAGAAACATTTTTAGCTATAATTTTTGAATTTCTTAACCTTCAAAATAGCCAGGTACCAATTTCTATAACCATCAGATAGCTAGAACTGTTTGTGATAAGAACAATGTAAAAACAATGTTCATAGCTTTTGAATGGCAATTAATTGGACTCCAAATTTGGGATTTTGCTCATCGTAGTTGATATACACTTTGGTAAGAAACAAAAAGAAATGTACTCTTAAGGGTGAGATTTTTCAAAATTTTAAAATTATTTCACATATATTGATTTCAAACAGAATTCTGAAATAATCTTGTTAATAAATGCAAAAGTGATGCATAGCTTGCTTATGGGGGGATATTTTAAAAACTAACTTTGATAATTATCATTATTGTACTAATTTTGATTTAATGCTGTTTTTTCATTGATTAATTTTATTATTGTGTCTGATAACATCTTTTAATATAGTTTTGCTTTAGTTTTTTGTTTTTTTAAATGTACTTTAAATAAACAAAAAAAATCTTAATGTCATCTTTTAAAACTAATGTATATATATTACCCACAGAAAGTTTGAGGCAGTCAGTTTGTGAAAATAAAGAAATGACTATAATATTATTAGTTTTTTTTTGCATAATATAGACATTGTTTGTCACTATAATTAAAAGTATTCAAAAAAAGATACTGTTAAATCTTTGGCTCATCAAAATATCCACCTTGATTTTTGATTATGGCATTATAGATTTTTGGTATGCGTTCTGTTCATTTTTAAAATGTTTGTGAAAGTATATTATTCCATTTTTTTTGTAACGTGTTTCAGAAGGTTTATGTAAAAGGTAGCTGCTATTCCCATTATTTTCTATCAAGATCTTCCCACAATAACTCAATGGGATTAACATCAAGGGATTGGGGTGGCCATTCCACTAGTTCTAAAATTTGATTATGTTCCAAATTTTCAAAATAATTTTTAACAATCTTAAGTTTTGATAAAGAGATACGTAGATATTACATCCAAACAATTATTTTTTACTTTTATTTTTGTTTTAAGTAAACATTTACAACTGTTTCAAACTTTTGATTGGTAGTGTATATGTGTGTAAATTCATTTCTATTTCTTTCTTTATGTTGTTGTAACATTCATGATGTGCCAATTCAGTACAAAAAAAGTATTTAGTCTATTATCAATTCACAAGTAAGACATGTACCAGAAAAAATCTACGCGTGTTCTGATGTGGTGTTTACGGAAACCGTACATCATTTAAAATAGCTAATTGTTTTAAAATGTGATTGTATTAATTTTATTCAAAATTTAAACAACTCTGTTATTAAAACAATTAGCTTTAATTGAAATGTCATCAAATCAAGATAAGAAGCGAGAAAAAATTTTGCATTTTCTCATTGAAAATCCTGGTGTATCAAACAAAACAATTTCTAAAGAGCTGCAGATTGCTTTGAGAGCAGTGCAGAGCGTTGTGAAACGATTTAAGGACACTGGTACAATCATAAGAAAATCAGGAAGTGAAAGAAAAAAATGTTTTGTTAGACGAGATCTTGGTAAAAAGGTAAAAGATGCCTTAGACAGAAAACCGGAGATTTCTGTTCGGACATTAGCAAATAAATTTAAGACAAGTGCTTCCACTATACAAAGAGTAAAGAGGAATTGTGGTTATAAATCTTATAAAAAGAAAAAAGTTCCTCGTCGTGAAGAAAAGCAAGAAAATGTCGCAATTCAATGTTCAAAGCTGCTCTATAAAAAATCATGTGCTAAAAAAGCTTGCTTGATTATTGACAATGAAACTTATTGTGTTGCATATTTCCGATCTTTTCCAGCACACCAATATTATTCAGCAATTAATCGCAAGAAACTAAATTCCAAATATAAATGCATTGGAATGCAAAAATTCGCTAAAAAATTCTTAGTTTGGCAAGCAATTTGTGAATGTGGTGAAAGAAGCTCTTGTTTTGTGACTACGGGAACAATTAACACCAAAATATACATAAAAGAATGCCTCAAAAAACATCTTTTGCCGTTTTTAAGAACACACACAAGTAACCTGTTATTTTGGCCCGATTTAGCATCATGTCACTACTCTGGGACAGCTTTAAACTGGCTTAGAGAACATAAAGTAGATTTCGTTGAAAAACACTGCAATCCACCAAATTGTCCCAAACTACGTCCTATCGAAAGATATTGGGCTCTTGTCAAAAGAAAACTAAGGTTCAATGTAAAAGAAGCCAAAAACATTAAAGACTTCAAAAATAAATGGATGAGAGCTACCAAGAAAGTCCAGCCGAAGACTGTGCAAAAGCTGATGTCGAGTGTAAAACGCAAAGTGCATGCATTCTCACGTACAAAACTTCAAAAACTTTCTTAAGTGAAATTTAAAAATATTAATATATGTACTTTCAAAATACACATAACATTCAATATCGAAATACAATAGTTAGATAAATATCCTTTATAATGTCCGCGCAGATTTTTTCTGGTACATGTCTTATTTTAATATTGAGATTTGGAGATTTAGCAATTACATATTCCTCTCCTTATTTAACTGTTTCTTTATTTATTAATTGTTGTTCTAAAAGCTTTTTTGAATTTTAACAAGTTTACTTTACTTATAACTTGCTTTATGCCATTTTTTATTGTAGAAACTTTTTTATTCTATATTTTAGGCACTCTAAAGGTTCTCACACTGCCTTTGTCTGAACCTTTAAGGTGAAAATTAAAATTCTCATTTTTAAAGGCTAATTTTAGATATTTAAAGTGTGGGACCAAGCCCCCATAGTTCAAGTGGAGTGAATTTTATGTTGGTGTTTAGCCACATGGTTTTTACACTACTCATGAAATAATGCCTTTTAAACTATTGGTTAATCAAAAACAAATTATCTTCTTTAATTTCAATCAAATGTATGCAATTACCTGTGCCAAAAGATTTTTTTACAATCCAATTTTTTTTATCAATTTTTTTCTTAGTTTAGTTGTTTAGTACTCTTGCTTTTGCCTGATTTTCAACTTGCATCTTTTTGTGACCATTTTTCAATCTTAAAATGATGAAAACAAACCCCATAAGTTGCAACTTTCATTCATCAATTTTTTTTTGGTACTCACCATTTCAGAAAACAGCCCATTTAGTTCCTGTTATTGCCAATCTTATTCTTAACCTAAATAAAGTGTCATCATCAACAAAGTCTGGATTTGTAATTCTTAAAATTGAGATTGTTTTCTTACTTATTTTAAGAATTACAGATCTAGAGTGATAATTGTTGCTTTTCAGCTGCTTTTTCTAATACTAATTGTAAGATTCAATTAACAAGTTAAAAATAAAATAAAGTTAATTCCAACTTTTGATTGCAAATAATAGATGATAAGTAGGCTCCACCAAATATATAAAACATAAAATTAATCTTTCTAGTTTAAGCTGGCACAAATGCTTTATGTAGGTATTTTATTTTTACTGTATTCAGTATGATTACTGGTTAAAATGTTTGGCACATTTTATTTGCTGAAAATTTACCATGTTTGCAGTATATAATATTTATTTATTTTTACAGGAGACAATTTCGATGTTATACAACAAGAGATATGTTTAATGCAAGATTGCAGACACCCTAATATTGTTCAGTATCATGGCAGTTATCTCAGGTGACATTTGATAGGATTGTTTAAATATTAAGTCATAAGAAAAGTTGTGGAAGTTTATTTCTGTAAAGAAAAATTACTTCCTCTTACACTATTAAAAAAACGAAATAAGCAAAATTTTTTTTTTAATCATTTATTAACTAAGGAAAAAAATTTGAGTTGGAATAGAATTAAAACTTTATTTTACACAGAAAAAAAAGGAACATTTTGCTTGTATCATTCTCCACACAAGCTGTTAAATTAGTTTCTAATTATAAAGTTTTTAAAAAGTTTAGGAGAGATAAGCTTTGGATAGCAATGGAATACTGTGGGGGTGGCTCTCTTCAAGATATATACCATGGTTTGTTTCAGTTTCTATCAGTTTTCTATCAGTTTTAGTTTTTTATATTTGAATATATTCAATGTCAACCCTTTGAAGTTTTTAGTAGAAGTTTTCAGTGCAAGCATAAGTTATATCATATTTGTAGATTTTACAAACTACCCTTTATTCTTTACAAATAGCAAAACTTATTGTGTCTTATAGTGACTGGTCCATTAACAGAGCCAATGGTTGGTTCTGTCTGCACAGAGATGTTAAAAGTGAGTTGATTACATTTAAGTGTTTTCCTTAATCCAAAAAGTCAAGCCATTATTATAATTTAACAATATTTGTTATTTAAAAAATCATTTTTAAAGCATTTATATATTTTATGGTTGCTTATTTTTAAACAGTAAATTCATTCCAAATTTAAAAACTTTATCAAATCTATTTAACCTGGTAATTTTAAGCTCAATTCAAAGTCCTAATAGTTGTAAATTGAGTAGCTTTTATACATATTGATTTTTAAACAGATCTTTGAGGAGTTTCAACTGCCAAACTGATTGATTTTCATTCCCATTTATTCATGTAATCTAAAAAATCTTAAAGTGAAATTCTTAAAGTAAAAAATCATTTAAAAAAACTATTTTTTGATTTCTTTAAATATATATATATATTTTTAGGGTTTAGATTATATGCACAAACAACATAAAATCCATAGGGACATCAAGGGAGCAAATGTACTTCTCACTCTTGAAGGAGATGTCAAATTAGGTATTAAAGTGCACATATAATGCAAAGCAGCATATAATAGTTATAATACAAATGCAGTATTTAGTAGAACTTGTCTTGAAAGCTTATGTTTTTGGGCTTGAAAAATTTTTTTTTTTTTTTTAAGGGAAAAACAGTTTTGCAATTTTGCTTTTCTTACTGTATTCAATAATTGTTTTTTTTATTTTTTTGTCTTAGCTTACATCTTATGTTTGTAAAATTTAGTGGTTGAAAATTCAACTAATTTTAGATTTGTTTGCGCTTTAATGATAACATATTGAATTGGTTTCACTCACTTAAACTTCTTAAGTTATCTACATTTGTAAATTTACTAATTCATCAAGTTTATTTAATTTCAGTTTTATTATATCTTGTGTTAAGATCATTTAAATCTTTTTATTTTCAGCTATCCTGAGTGTATTTTTATTTCACAATGTGATTGATTTATTGAATTATTGGCTTATTTATGATTATTTATTTAAAAAAAACATATTTTTCAGCTGACTTTGGAGTTGGAGCACAAATAACAAGTACAATTGGAAAAAGAAATTCGTTCATTGGTACACCATATTGGTGAGCAGTTGTTTTCCTACTAAAAACCTTTTTAAATTAATGCAAAGTGTAATTTTTTCAGTAATATTTGATCTAAGCTTTAATGAAATCTTCTGTTTTTTAGGATGGCACCTGAAGTAGCTGCTGTAGAAAGAACTGGGGGATACAGTTTTGCAGTACATTTTTATGTCTTATTTTGCATGATGTTTAATTTATAATTGCTAAATCTTTGCCAAGTTTGTCACATCAATAATTATGTGTAATGTTTTATGAGTTAGTGTGATATATGGGCTGTTGGAATAACTGCTATTGAACTTGCTGAATGCCAACCTCCTCTGTTTGATTTACACCCTATGAGGTTTCTGACATAATGTTAATATAAAATGAATTAAAATTTTTTTAGTTTTTTTTTTTTTTGTTGCTAGGAAGAAGATAATTTTATAATTTATTTTTTAGTGAAGTTGCTTTTTATTTAGAGCTTTATATTTAATATCAAAGAAAAGCTATTCTCCCCCATTGTTGAAAGATAAAAATAAATGGTGAGCTTGCGAAGAGTATTTTTATAATGTCTTCAGAATTACTTCCAACTGTATCTTTAAATGTGTTGGAACTTTTAGAAGTATATTTTTTAGACTGCAAACTAAAAAATCTGTAGTAAAATACATTTGCTAAACCATTTATATGAATATTGCATATGAAGCTATATATTAAGGTCACCATCCATGAAAGACTTTCTAAAGCAAGCACTGACCAAAAATCCCAAAAAACGACCTTCAGCTGAAAAACTGTTACAGGTATTCTGTGAATTACTTATTGTTTTTTTACAATTTATTGATTGCATGTTTAGATGAGAAGATTTTAATTTGGATTTTAATATTTGTTTTTAGCATATTTTTTGTCAAGGGAGAGCTGTGCGTATTTCACTTCGTGAACTTCTTGATAAATTTGATGCACTTAAACAGAATAAAAAAAGATTTACCAAAGATGATAGTAGTGAAGAGGAAGAAAAGACTGAAAAAGGAATGCAGGTTTTTGTGATTTATAGTTTTTACAGATAAACTTTGAATTGTTATGAAAACCAATCATGTGTTAGGGATCAGTGCTAAAATTATTTATGCCTACAGTTACTTAGAAAATGACTGAAGATTTGACTACATTCTAGAATTTTTTATTTTTTTATGTGTTTAATAGCAAAGCTGAATGTTATTGTAAATTCCAAGGGTTGAATCAATAAATGAATGTAATTACTGTAAAGTAGAGCACTTTTTAATTAAAAAAAAGTTTTAGCTCTTTTCTTTTAACAGTTTTGCTTTCATCTTTTTCTGCATTATCAAAATGACATCTCTCTTTATCTAAGTGGTATAAGTTTTACTATTAAGATTATTATTGGCTTTTTGTACAACAATATAATATTTAGTTTTGATTTATAAAAAGCAGTGCTGAATATTTTTTTGATCATAAACAAACATTTTTAAATCATGAACCAATGACCTCTCAAAAACAGAAACCCTGTTATCTTGTTAACACTTATCAAAGAGCTAGTTTTTGTTCAGAATGCACTTTTTTAGTCTAACAGATTTGATTCTGATAGTTTAAAAGGGAATTAAGGAGAAAGGCCTTTTAAATCAGTCTGTGCTCCAAAGTTATTGAAATAATTTAATTGTGTTATTGTTTAGGATAAAACTGTGAAGCGCATAATATCAATCAAAGACAAACACAAAAAAGATGGATTAAAACGTACAAACTTTAACAGATTAGTATTTAACAGATGAGTATTACATTAAAATGTTTATTGCTTTGAATAAAAATAACAAAGGGTTTTACCTTCTGGAAAAGGTGTTAAAAATTTTAAAGAATATAATTAACAAACTAATTTAACATTTAACAAATTTTAAGAGTTTTTATTTCACAAATAAACGAAAACTTTATTTAATTTTGAATTTACTTATAAGATTTATCTTTTTTTAGTTCCAGATAAAAATGTGCGGCCAGTTAAGAAGGAAACAGAACCTCAGAGAAAGGTTTTTTGGATTATTTTTCAAAGTTTTTTTTTTTTCTTGCAAAAAATGTTTTTGTAAATACCATTAAATTCTCAAAAAATAGAGATTAAAATTCTTAAACAATGAGCTTTTTTATGCTGCAACTGTTACACTATGTTGCAACTGTTACATTGCAATTAACATTACATTCCAATTATTATATTCTAATTATTATTATATTCCAATTATATTTAACTGGCATTTTTATTTTTTATAGGAATCTATTATCAAAACAGTTGAGTGAGTTGTCTTTTTTAAGTCAAGTTCTATCTTTTACTGTATCACTGTTAATTTTTTTCATTCTGTTTTAGCCTGTTTATTGTTAATATTTTAAATTTAGAGATAATCCCACCATAGTAGATAAAAAACAGCACTTACAGCCTCCACCTATTCCACTTCCCCTTTTAAACAAGAATGAGAATTCTGAGGTATTTTTCTTTTATTCAATTTGAATTGGTAAACAAAAAGTTATTGTGTATTTTTCAAAAACATAAAAATGCTTGCTCTTCACTTCTAGAATGATCATCGTTATCTTACACAGGCCAAGTTAAAATGTTCCGCCAAAAATTTCTGCTAAACATTTGATTTATCTGTAAAAAAAATAATTGTTTGTTTGCAAAACATGTCATTTGACAAGATATTAGATGTTATCAAATATAGAATAAATCTTTTACAGAAAAACATGGAAGTTTAATGAGTGCTAATCCATACAAATTTCAGTTTTTGTAAAATTGTTTATTTTTTCTTCTTTTAACATTTGAAATTTTGTATAAACTGTTTTTTTGGAAATACTGTGTTTGTATTATCAGCTGTAGCACCTGCTATGGTGTGCTCCCAAAATGAATTGTAAACTGGAAATGTCTCTTGAGATGTCTCTTTTCTTCAGTGAAAGTGTGTAATATTACTAAATTTTATTGTAACATTGCACAGTATCCTTTTATTGCATAGAATTTACTTCTTTTCTATTGTAAAAAAAACACCTCTTCAAATGTTAGTAAAGAATTGATGTGCTTTTTCTACAAAAAATAAAAAATAAAAAAACTTTTTCATGAGAGAATATTTATAGTATTTAAATATATTCACCGCAAAAATATTGATTTATTTAAGGCCTGAGTATATTTAAATATTGATATATTTAATGCCTGAGTATATTTAAGTATTGATATGTTTGAGGCCTGAGCATAATTAAATATTCTCAATTTATTTCAGAAGTTTCAGAGTAAATGTGATCATGATAAAGTTTAAAAAAGAATTTATCCATTGTTGGTTTTTAACTTAAAAAAAAAAGTATTTTATGCTTTCACATGGTTCAACATTTTAATTGGTGAAGAAAATTTTTTCATATCTAAGTTAAAAGTCCTAAATAATGCTTTTTTAAAAAAAAATAAAAATTGTAAATAAAACAAAAACTTTGAAAAAAATATTTTTTATGTTGATAAAAACATCTTTTTTTAAAGATAGAAGTTTTCCATTGAATACATGTCTCTCATTGGTTATGTATTTTGTTAACAGCAAAGCATTCACTTAAGTGCTTTTCCCATTAAACAGTTTTAATGTAAATCGTTAAATGTAAACGAAAACTTTTTGGTTTTGATTATGTGAACAGTTTTATTGATTAAGACCAAAAACAACTATATTTTATTACTTTTTATCAATTTATTTTAACAAATTTAAATTTTTAGATTTTCTGAAAAAATTTACTATTTTAAGTTTTGATAAGTTTTTTGACTTTGTTTCTGAAAATCTTCTTTTATTTGGACAAATGTTTGAAACTTCTGAATTTTGTGTTTTAGATGCAAATTGAATTATTAAGATCAGATTCTGAACCACCTCCACTTCCACAGAAATTAAAACAAAATGAAACTCCATTACTAACTGCAGGTGTTGACAAGACCAGTGCTCCACCTCCTTTACCACCAAGGATTCCAGTGTCTAACCGGGTAAAGATATAGTTAAAAAACTTTCAATTTTATAGAAGTTAAATGTAAACAAATGGTTTAAACAAATATTGTGCTGTTGCTGGAATAATTTTTGTTTTAAAAGCAACTTGTTGCAATATGATGTAAGAACAAGTTTTCGGAATGAGGAAGCTCCTACTCAATATTTGTTTATTTCATTGAAATAGAAAAAGGTTATTTAAATTTAATCTTATGCAGTGTAATATTTTTATGATTATGAAAAAGAAATTCTTTTTAAAAAAAAGGAAGGTTATTTTGTGAAATTTTTTAAAGTTGCTCACTTTATCTAGCCTGTTTCTCAAGTATTTACGCAAAAAACTTCGGTAAGTTGGAATGTTGATTACTACTTTGTTTTATTGGTATGTAGTTCTACATAGTTCACATAAAGCTTCATTCTAATTTCTTTTTTATCTTGTTGCACACCCACACTAAAATATCTTTCAGAACTATTTCCTGTATTCATACAGTTAAGAAACATTTAACAAAGTTTTTGTTTAAAAATATTTAGTATTCATCCAAATGTTTCTAATGTATTTTCCAATTATTTTATACTGCATGAAATATGACACAATCAAACAGTTTTTCATTATTATTAGTAGTATTGCATCTTGAAGTAGCAATATGTCATTCTTAAGGATTGCTGATTTAAGAATTATATAACATCACTTACAACTATACTTAAAATAGTATTAGTTTAAAAGTTTTCAGAAATAGAGTGTACTATCTTGTTTTAGCAAAAAAAAAAAAAAAGCTACTGTTTACAATAACTTAAGGTTAAGTCTTAAAGATAGTTTAATATTTCAGATTTTTTAGAATATTATCATCTTTTAAATTTCAAACATTCTCAAACTTGATTGTTCAAATAAGTTGAAAATAGTCATTAAGTTTTCTTAATATTTCACACAAGTAGTTCCACAACCCCCAACGATCAATTTTTATTTTTTCATACAGGGAGATTCAGTTAAATTTACACTAGTTAATATGCTAACCACAAGAGAATAGCAAGGAGTAACATACCTTTTTTCAAATACAATAATGGCATAATGCATGGATAAATTTTAACAAGTCTTCAATCACACCACCCTTCTCTTTAATCAATAAATTCAGTCTCTTTGATAGCCCTAGTTGTGACAGTATACACGCAGTGGTTTTGGGAGTTGAGTTTCTCCTCAATCTCTAAAATATTCTCATTACTTAAAATGACATTCTTTGGATTTAGTGTGCAGAGCCTTCAGGAGTTTAGCTCATCTGAGACTTTTTTGAGGACCACTTGCTTCATAAAGTTTATTCTTCTGACATTTGAATGTAGATCAACTTTAATAATACAGTGAATTGTAGTTTGTGATAAATTATGATCAAGGGCTAGTTTCTGCTGGAAACAAGCTGGATCTTGATGAATTTTCTCCCTAATTGGTTTGATTGCCTTCTCTCTAGTTTCTAATGCACAAGAAGATCCCCTCTTTTTTCTTATAATAGATCCTGTCTTGAGGAACTGTGTTAAGTGTTACACAGTCTTGCGTTGGTTTCTTGTGAGTCTCAGCTTCTGTATGACAATTGAAGGTTGATCTCTTTGTTGAAACAAAGTGACATTTACAATACAATTGTCTTTTTAATTGATTGCTGTAGGAAGAGAGAATGAAAAAAATGTGGCTGCAAATAATCTTTTTATGCTTAGCAGACATTTTAATTATTAAATGAATACAATTGGCACAAATGATGTACCTAGCATATTACACTGGTGTAAATTTAGCTGAATTACCCTATAAACTAGTAAAAAACTGAAAAATTTATTTTTTCAGTTGCTACAAATTTTTTTGAACACATCTGTAAGCATTATACTAAGAAGTTGTATCACTTTATGAAACAGTTATATTGCTCATCATTTTGTTAATCATCATCATCATCATCATCATCATCATCATCATCATCATCATCATCATCATCATCATCATCATCATCATCATCATCACCGTCATCATCATTATCATCATCGTCGTTGTCATCATCAGCATCATCATCAAGTAATTATTGTCATTCTGTGAACACTTTTTATTAATTAGAATTCAATTTGAAGAATTTACTTTAAACAACTTTAATTTATTGTTCTCTTTTACATTCAACTTCAATCTGCTTTTATAATTTTTGTAGGCAAACTGCTTCTCTAAAATCTTTAATGAATGCCCAATAACTTTTGTTTGTGCTTCAAGTTGGACTCATCCAGAAACAAAAAGTGAGTAATTGACCCCTCTCCCTATTTTCTTTTACATTTCTCTTTTACTGGATAAGTTTGTTTATTTTGCATAGTTTTAGACTTGTATTTAACATATTTATTTAGATCATTATCTTTTATTTGCATCTGTTGAAGATGGAATTTATAGCTTAAATTTAAGTGATACAGAAAATATTGAAATGTTTCAGGTTTGTAGTTAGATTAAAACCTAAAATACTAGTACAGCTAAATAATCACATTTTCTATATACCGGGTGTCACATATCCTTTAAAAAACACAGGGGAAGATCTCTAATACTGCACAGAGAGTAAGTTGATTATAATTATTTTGGATAGAAAATTTGACAACAATTGTCAAAAAAAAAGCAATAGTTATTGTTCAAGATGACTTTTATGGGCCTTATTTCAGTCAACTCTCAAATGACTTACAAGCAGCACTAATAGTTACCATGGAAATTTCATGAGGCTTTGCACAGACCTTATTTTTGAGAATGACCCATAGTGAGAAATTGAGCAAGTTAATATATGGTGAAAAAGGGAGGCTGCTCTGTGGAGGTGATGAAATTGGGAAAAGGCATGTGCATTCATTTTCAGTGACTTTGGTTCTATGAGCAGGTGTGCTATCCTGCTGGAAGATAAACAACCAGTTTGTATAGTGTTTTTAGGGTCCAAAGTCTATTCTCCATGATGTCACTGATGTATTTGGCTACATTGATCTAAACACCATTGTTGGCAAAAAAGAGAGTACCCTTGGCAGATTGAATGAAGGTTGATCATCTGCTAAATAGTGGATAGCTTCTCATTACTATGAGCCAATGTGATTGGCGCATTAATGAACAAGTATAAGCCAATCTAGTTGGCGCATTAATAGCAGAGGTAAGAAATTGGGCTTTCTGGTGTTTGTAAGGTTGATGATGGAGGTTCTTTGAACAACAATGCTGTAATGAAAACAACATGTAAGAATAACTGATCATTCTGAACCATGTGACACCCGGTAATTTAGCAATTCATACTTTGTGTTTTATGTTTTAAATTATATTTCATTATGAGTTTTTTATTTTGCTATGCTTTGATTTTTGTTTGCAGTTATATCCACGCTCTTGTAAGTGGGTTTATGTGGTCAAAAATAAACTTATCACTATTTGTGGAAATGTTTACATGCATTGTTTGCTGGCCTTACATTCACAACAATCACATGAACAATCTGTTTCAGTTAATAAGTAATTTTTCTTAAACTTATTTAAAATGTCATTTTTTTATTTATAGAATTTCTCTTCTTATAACATTTAAAAATTGTTTTACTTTAGCAGAAACCATACCAAGAAAATTCCTGGTACATCAAATGCCCAAAAATGCTGTGTGGGTATGTTTAATTTGCAAATTTTTTTCTTTTTACATTAAAAAAAAAAATGCTTAGTAAGCATTTATTTCATTTATAGTTCACAATCCATACAATAATCAGCTATATTTGTTTGTTGCTATGCCAAAATCAATCCTTCTTCTGCAGTGGTATGACCCCTTACAGAAATTTATGATAGTTAGGGTAAGCTAGTTTTTTATTTTCATTTTAGCAAAGGAATTTTTAATTTTGTTAGTATTTGTTTATTGCAATTAAATTGATGCTTGGTTGTACATTTGTTCAAAAAAAAAAAAAAATGAAAGTTACAAAAGACACATTAAGTGATTTGATATTTGTTCGTAGTGATTGTTCTGTCACATTTTGTTATTGTTCAGAATTGGTGTCTTTCAAAGGTTCCATGAATTTATCATGCTTTTTTAGTTTTATTTTCTTTTTTTTTTCAAACATTTTTCTAGAGTTTTGAGCTTGTTCTTCCACAAAATTTGTCTACTTTCGAAGGATTAGTTCGAAAGGAATCTGAATATCCAATAATATGTGTTGGTGCTTACGAAAAGTAATCTTTTAATGTGGAGTATCTACTTTTCATATACACAATTTTTTTTTTGTTTGTACGGAAAAGTAATTTAGTTGTTAATTATAGTTTTATGAATCATTTCATACGAAATTAATTGCTCGTGAAATTTTTTTTTTTTTTTATTGAATTTCAGAACTGATGGTAGCATTCTCTTTGATAATTTGGACTTAGATGGTGGAACGAATTGGGAGCTAAACAAAGGTAAAGTAAAGCCTTTTTATTTTTTTTTTTTTTTTCTGGTTTTAATAAGATGTTTATATAAATCGTTATTGTATGTTAGAATTAAAGCGAATCGATGTTAAAACATTCTCTCAACTTGAAAAAAATGTCATAATGGTGGCTTATGAAGGCAAGTGTATTTATTAGAAATTGTTGTTACTTGTAAATTGTTGTGATAGGAAGGTTCTAGAAATCAGAAATTTTAAAAGAATTTAATAAATTTCTAAAAAAGAATTAAAAACAAAACAAATCCGTTGGAATGCGTAATAAGGAGAACGAGTGTCATTGATTTTTAGAAAAGATAATTTTTGTGGATGTAGACGGAAAGAAAATAAGCAATTCTCCTGATTGTTTGACAGAGCTGCATTTTAGTTTTCCAATTAATTCTAGCGGTAAGTTTTTTTTCTATCTTTTATTTCTATCAAATTCTTTCACATTTTTAAAAAGTTATATTAAGCTTATTTCTTATTTTTTTACAGTTTTCAAAAATAGAAATTCTAAAAATTAGTATTTAAATAATGCTATTAGTAATAGCGCTGTGTGTAATCTTATAATTATATGCATTAATAATATCTATTAGGAATATCTATTAGTAAAAGAACATTTTTTAAAAGTCTTATAGTGATGAAAATATCTGTTTCATTTAAAGAATTGTTATTATGAAAAAAAAACAACATAAACTTTCGGCACCGCTAACACATGTACTTAACAACAAGTTTCAAACTCAGAAATAATAGTTTTTATATTTTAAATTTACAAGCCAAATGAAAATTTGTTTTATTTAGATAACTCGGATGAAATACTTTATTACAAATGATCCTATGATAGCTGTTTGAATGTTATGATAGCTGTTTATAGTAATCAGCTGACGTCATTGATAACATTTAAATGTAACTAATGAACATGTCTGATTTTTTTTCAGTTTGTTTACCTGGGAGTGTGCTGACGTTTAACTCCAATGGCATTCAAGGAAAAAGTCTAATAAATGGCCAGGTCCGAAAGATTATTGTAATATATTGTTTAATAAGATCATTATGAATTCGTTTAAAACAAAAACAAACTGAATTCGGATTGATTTTGATGTTAAAGCCACTGAGAAGCTACAGTGTTATCCTTCATTGGCTATAATGCACATAATGTTTATGGAAATTTTTTTCGCATTTTTAGGTAACCGCGCAGTTCACTGATACGTCGAGGATATATAAACTTCTTGGGTCCGACAGGTAGTTTTTTATTTTTCATTTGGTCAATGGTGGAATTAAAAGTCTAAGGGAAAAGTTACATAAAAAAAATTGACATACGATTAAAAATATTATTGCTGATACGCGAGCTTTGCGTGACAAACACAAAAATTATTTCAAACACAAAAATTAGTTCCGACATGTTTTGAGTGTTTTGATGAAATGATTTAGAGTGAAGAAAGACAAAACAAAGCTCACGAAAACACTGTTAGCAAATATCAGCGTACGACGAAACAAGGAAAAATAGCAACAACAAAAAAACAAACAAACTGAAAAGGTGTTTTAACTTAAGTTTATTTATTTTTCAGGATTGTAGTGATTGAAAGTCGTGTGCAATCCGAGAATCTTTCTAACTTATACATCCTTACTAGTGGCTGAGATCTTGTATTAAAGCCTCTTCTTCTTTCATCGTTCAACCGATCACACAAGTCCATTGATATACTTGTCTATATTCGCATCATGCAACTCTTTTTGTTTTTTAAATTTCAGTTTTCGTGAAATGAAATGATTATATTTTTTCACTTATTTTTTTATAAATTTTTTTTTTTTTTTTATCCTCTAGATTTTATATTCACTTTTATATTCTCATGGTTTTAAGTTTGAATTTTTCTGTTTTCTTAATAAATTTACGTTTTTTTAAGTGACAAGAGGCGACAATTTTATCATTAAAACACTGAACACTCAAATCGGTCTCACTCATTCAATCAAATGTAAAATCTCACTCATTCAAACAAATATAAGTTTTCTTACTCATTCAAGCAAATGTAAAATCTGTTTTAAAGTTACATCACTAATTCTAAATGTTATTTTGAAAATTGTGAAAATTCATAAATACAGGAAATATTTCACGTAAAAAGCTGTTGACTTTTTTTTCGTCGAAAAAAGATTTTTTTTACTTTAATGTTTTCATTAGCATCTGAGGTTTAGCAGACACTTATAATACATCTTCTCGAATGTAACTGGATGGTGTTAGGCAACATTGCGGTTAACCCATATTTTTTTCTTTAATGAGTTAAGCATCTATTTTACAATAAATGTTTTTAGTCCTTTTTCAATTACACTGCCTTCTAGCGCATTAAAGTTAGCACATTTAGTTTATCGCCGTATTGGCATTTAACAAGAATGGTCTAATCGACAGTTTTCTTCTGTTGCGTTTAGTTAGCTCTTTTGCAACCTTTTTGTGCAAAATGTTAGAAGTTTATATGTTTTGTTAGGTCGCTGTTCTATGGTGAATGCTTTAATTCATCAACATATGCAATTCTTTATCTTCTATAAGGCGTTAAATTTCAATTATCTTGAAAAAATGTTGATACAGATGTTGTCACTGTTGCAAAATATCATCCAAATAGGGTTTACAAAAAAAAATCAATTCTCGTTGAAAAAGTAAGATTATACTGACTGGCAAACTATCTCATAGAACAGGGTTTCTTTAAGATTTCTAAATACTTTTTTATAAGACACAAATATTGATTACAAGATACAAATATTATTTATAAGACGAATATTTCCATGGTAAAATAAAGGTTGTTAAACAATCACAATCGTTTTGTTGGTTTACATATTAATTGGAAGATATTTGTATGGTTATTTAAATATTTATTGAGAGTCATATAGTAATTGAGAATCAATTGTAATAGTAATTTATTTCTGGGGCTGCCTATGTTAAAAAAAATGAATCGTTTAGGAGACACTTATTTTTTATTTCATAAATAATAAGTGTAAATATCACATCGTGACAATTTTTTTTTTTTTTTGACTTCTTAAAATAGGTTTTTATAGCACTGAAAGAATAGTTATTTTGGAGAACTTTCTGATGCCTTATTAATGCCAAAATATGACAGACACTTCTACCATTAACTCCCAGATATATACATTTTTCGAGAATCATTTATCGTATTGCATTTTAACGTTGAATTTTAATATATGCATCTTACGGGGAGTGTCAACACTGATAAGATTTTATAAAAAAAAGTGTTAATGTTTTTCAATATTCACAAGGGAAAAGATGCAATTTTAAAAATGTTAAATTTTCTTTTCTTTGTACTTCTAACACAAAAGTTAAAGATTTTATGAAGTGTCAAATCTGGATTTTAGTAGGTCTTTGCAGACTTGCCTCTGCGGTTATACGCCTAACAAATATTTTTGTAGATAAATTGTCACACATTTTAATTAACGTTGACATACCGCAGTGAAACTTAATCGAGACAGAATGCTTAGAAAGCTTGTAACTTTATTTTTTGAATTTCCTATCAATAAAAATCTCTAGTAGCAAAATTCAATTAATCTGACTCCATAAAAACAAAATCTAAAAAAATAAAATTCCAATGGGTTTTTTTTTGGCGAATTGGGTAAATTTTAATCAGCTGTATTTTTGAACCACTGACAATCAGAAACTCAGTTGTTTTATGCCTTTCAGATTAAAAGTGTAAAAAGGCTTCTTTTTTTTTTCAATGAAAATTTCATAAAACTTTCAGATTACTTTTTATAAACTCATAACACAATAAATAGATAAATCAAACGAATAGATAGTCTGTTACATTGCCTATAATTACAACATTTCAATAAAGTTGTAATTATAGGCAATGAATTTTGAACTCGATGTTCAAGAGCAAGATATGAGTTTTCGCCCTATTCATAAGTTTTTCTAGAAATATTCCACGGAATTTTTTATTAGGATTATATTTTTTTTATTGACTTGAGACTACAATGTTTTTTCTTTTTATCCTGATTTATCTTGGTCATTTTTACAATTTGCCGAAAATGTGTTTGAGACTTTTTAACAGCAGATGACAATTACAATGGTTTAAATTGCATTGTTAATTTATATTCATAATATGTATTGAATACATTTCGGCGAAGAGAAAACGATTATTAGCATCTTATAACGTATTTTGAAAAAGATTTAAGTTCGAAAGACGACGTCACATAAGAATTAGGTGGTCGGCTCGCGTCTATTCGTTCTTCGAAACTTAGGTCTACTCGATTTAAATTTTGAGTCCTTAGTCTCATCTCATCAGTGATTTTTTAGTGAACTTTTAAAAAAAGAGTTAGGGAACCTCATAAGTTTTGGGGGTACAGAAATTAGTTAACTTTTTTTGGAAAAACACAATATACAAAAATCTAAGTAAATTTCTCTGAAGTAAACTTTGAATCTGGGCATGAACTCCCAAATTTTAGGTACTTATTTGACTGAAAATAGGACGGAGTTATTTAACACTTTACTTCATTTTGAGACGTCGAGACATTACTGATTAAATAAAGGCACCGTCATTATATGTAGTTAGTTATGTTACTCATGTAAATGAAGATCCTTTTGAGAATCACATTTAACAAGCAATTTAAATAGAAGTCTCTGATTGTGTTTATGAGAATTTGTTTAGTTATTTTTCTTGTTTAAAAATTTAGTAATTTGGTAAGAAAGTCTTTACAAAAAAGTGACGAAGATCTCTAACACAGAATCCGAACTTAATGTCGAAACTCCAGTTAAAAGCTGTTAAATTAATGCACTATTCTTTATTGTTACATTCAATTTCTTAGAAGTTTTGCGGATGAAAATTTGGTCCGAGTTTTCTGTAAAAATTTACTCAAAATAATCTTATATTGCGTAATGAAATAAGAAACTTCATTCAGCGATTAACGCTGCTGTTCTTTAACTGTTCATTTCGATATTTTCGATATCTTTGCTTGATAGCTTTAAACGGAGAATTGCATATGGTTTGGTTATTAGATTTGGTTATTGCATACGGTTTGGTTAGCAGAGTTGAATATATAAAACTGGTCTTCGACTCTTTTTTGAATGTCGTTCAGTCTAACTCTTTGATACGTTGAGAAAATAGTTATTTAGATTTTTTTTACCTATTCTTCTTCTCTATTTCGCAAAGTTCGAGTAAGTAAAAAATAAGTCGAACTCAAAATCATTAGTGAGCTGTTTATATATAATATATATTGAAAAAAAAGTTAAATAAAAAATAATTATGAAAGGAAAGAAATAGTTATGAACAAACAACAGATTAATAAATAGTTCAGATTTCTTTCAAAAATATATAATACAAAATCTTTTATTTATACTAGTGGGGAAAATTGTAAAGAAATAATTATCAGTAAAAATACGAAATTATAACTTCGAATTTTGAATCTATATAGTAAAAACGAACCTATTTTCTGGCGGGAAGTACAAAAAACATTTTAAAAAATTGAAGTGAAAGACGTTGTGTTTAAAGGCCAGTGCACCAAATGTCTAGAAGCAAATGAATCAAATGAAGCAAATGAATCATTTTTGTACTTCTTTTCCATTTTGCAATAACTTCATGCATACTTTATATATGTAGTTAGAGCGGTAACATATCCATTTCTCAGGGCATTTATTATCAGATACAAGTACTTGATGTACAAGCACTCCTGAAGCGATTTGATGCCCTACGCTAAATTCAACGTAAGCATAAGGTTGAAAATCATCAGTCATTTGAATAGAAAAGGGTATGGGTTCAAGTTGGCATTGAAAAGTATGCACAGTTTCAGTTGACTTATTTCCTTTAATGATGGGCAAAGGTCCCAACCTCCATACTAATGCGCCAAACGCCGGTTCATAAGTAGCTCTGCCTACACTTACCTGAAGAGAAACTCTGTTCAAAGTTGCCAGCGCTGCATCGCCTGTTTTACATGTCGCCTTAACTTTTAAATATTTTTTAAAACCTCGCATACTTCTACTACGTATAAACAATGTACTCCAAGAACTAGGAATTGGAATATACAGAAGGACGTCTTCACGGATGTATTGTAAACTTTTTTCATCGCCACAAACACGAAGAGAAGCTTTTAATCTAACGAAACTGTCAGTTAAAATTTCTACGCTTGCCATTGCAAACAAAGGAGGAGTACATTTAGCCCGAACGCGAAGACGAAGGAGCTCAAAACTGCATCCGTCCGGTGGTAAAAACTTTATTCCTCCTTCGGTATTACTTGTATCAACGCATGGGTGGTATTCATACTGCTTGGGTTCAATCCAAGTTTCTGGAGGTCTTAAACCTACGATTAAACTATTAGCTATTGCTACGTCTTTGTAGTTAGCATCGTTTAAAAATATTCTTATACATGGATTGCCGCTTATAAAGGTCCGCAACCGGAGCTGTACGTTGATGCTATATTGAAGTAACTTCCCGTCCCCTGAAAAGCAGTAGTTGCATTCATCGTCGCAATCGATAAATAGTCCTTCTTGACGATAAGACACAATGTTACTACGATATGTTGGAATTTGACGAATAATTCTTTCAACTTCACTTAGAAACTCTCGAAGACTAAGCAAGTCCCTAGATGCTAATTTTAAAACCGGAGTATAAACAGGTACATGTTCAACATTTGACCCGCTCTTTATCCGTCGTGATTCTTTATATTTGACGTATTGCAACTTAACGGAGTGAACGTGGCCATCTTTGTTACCTCTATGAATCTTAGGAATGGTAAAAACAAAGAAAGGGTGAAGAGGAAATTCTTTAATTATCTCAGATCCCTTTTTAGTACTTCCGTTCAATTTTATGAAACCGTTTTCAAAAGTGACTATAACTGGAATCCACTTTCTCCGACCCAAACGTCTGGCGCGATCTGGGTAACGATACCAGAACGACCAACTTGTTCTATTTGTATTTAATGCAGAAGTATCATCAATAATATCAATCGGTTCAGTGAAGTTAAATGCTTCTTTAGTGTTTTCTAATAATTTTGACTTTAAGACCGAAGAAGCTTGAAATAGAGAAACATTGGGATACTTAGTAATGGATCCTTTTGATAACTTTTTCATTTCCTCGTCACTTTCATAGTCCAAACTGATTACTTCATATTCTGGCTCCTTTTCGTCAGATATAAGAACAATTTCTTCTCCGTCATTTCGTTTTCTGATTAAGCTAGTAGCATACGAATCATCACATAAAAATTTCAACTTCCTTTTTTTTTCGTTTTCATAGTCTTTATTTTTATTTTGAAAACAATTTTCTTTTTGATTGCTATCAGATGACAACTGATTTACATCAAGAATATTACCAAGTTGGGGATCTAATTCACTGAATTTTATCCACTCTTGTCGTGGACCAGTGAGATTCACTTTAGAAGAAATTAACTCTTCATAAGAAAGGTCCAGACTAGTATCGAAATAAAGGGAACAAGTATCCATGTTAAACTTGTTTAGAATAGCAATTGCTTCTTTTTTAAGACAACTAGAAAAAGACTCTTCAAACCCAGGTGTTGCCTTGTTTAACTCTTCGAATACAAACTTAGGTGACAATTGACGATCTAAAAGCCTTTCATTGAGTAACTCGTTCTTTTCGTTTAGCAACTCGTTTAACGAAGAAGCCGACGAATTTTTGTCGAGCTCTGTTGTTTTCTTTATTGACGGCCAGATAAAAGAATGATCTATTCGAATGTTTCGTGAAGAAATTGATTTAAAATCACACAGCTGCTTATCTTTTTCTTCGAATGTCAGATGGTTGAATTGAATAGTGTTTTTTAAATTTAATTGGTTCTCTTTTGTTTTCAAGCCATCTGCGCAGTTGTTGTTTAATACGCCACAACTTTCCGTTATTTGAGTTTTTTTTAACCTATGGTCAACGTCGTCAAAACGTGCGAACTCGCAGTCAGTTAAATTTTCGATAGAAATGTTGCGCGATTCGTTGCTGTTAAATAAGGTTTCGCGTGAATCGCTTATAAAACTTATAAGAGAACCTGACTCAGTGTTTTCAAAAGAACTATCGATCACGGCTAAGTTATATCGTTCGATTGGTTTTCGTTTTTTTACAAGTACGTTTTCACCAAACAATATCCAACTCATTCTCCTTGTTGTAACCATCCAAAGATCTAAGGAGCTAGTGAATCCTTATCTAAAAGCAGAAGTTTCTAAAAAAAATCTGAACTTATTCAATATACAGTGTTCTTTTTTTTTTCTTCAAATTTTTCAAAAAAAGTTTTCGAACACACAAAAAAAAAGATTCCTTAACAGTAGATCTGTAGACAATAGAACTTGTACAATTGCTACGTTTGTACGTTTGCTGACGCTAGACTAAGTTTTCTTGGAGTAAATCTTTTTTAGCTCTAAGAAAACTTAAAATCAAATTCTTGGATTAATTTAGCGATGATTGGAGTGTCAGTTGATTTTAAAGCTCTCATTAAACCTAAGTACTGTTTGGTTTTTAAAAATTTTTTTTAGCTCCACCAAACGCCTAAAATATTAGCAAATCATCCATAATATTTTTACTTTTTTATGTTTTGTTCTAATCAAACTATTTTACCTTTCGACAACATCGGCAACTATTTTGCTTTTTGAGAGCATCACAGCAAACATCAGTTGCATACTTTCCTTATGGCATGAGTTACACGTTGTTGTTTTTTTACAAGAAACTAAGAAAATGGGCTAGTACTAAAAAGTTTCTTATTTAAACGGTACTTTTTTACAACTCTTGCACCAAAAGTTTCTGAAGAGTGTCTTCAGTATCAAAAGAGAGAAAAAGTAAATAAAATGCAATCTGAAAACATGTTAACAAGTAAAATAAAATATTTTACAGTCAACTAAAATTATTTGAATTCCATTAATATCATTAAATGTAATATAATCCTCAGATTTGTCCCTGAACAGAACACAAATTAGGAAATATTCTTTGATCTCTTAATAAAATAAGTTTCTCATCGAAAAGTAACTTAGTACTAATAGTTTCTAAAGATTTTGGGGCTTCTTTTAGTAGTTTCTCATAAACACGTTTTCTTATAAAAAAAACAAAACAAAACAAAACAAAAAAACAACGTGTATTATTAAATTCAAGACAAATATTCCCTTTGGAAAACTTACTAAGCTGATTTTAAATTAGATTTATAGAATTATAATTTTTTTTCAGCATAAAAAGTGCCAGCCTATCATTTAAACTTCATTAGCAAAATGTTAACAAAATACAAAAAATGAAAACAAACTTTAATTTTACTCACCAAAACTTTAAATCATTAAAAAACAAACTGAGCATTCAACATTAAACCATGATTAATATGAAATTATAGTCTTTACTTCACTAAAAAATCGAAAGTAACTGAAACTTTATGCGACAGCACATAAAATTTCGGTCCAATGTTATTGCGCAAACATTTGTGCATTGATTATGTATGAATTAAATTAAATGCACGGAAAACATGCAAAATTTATTGATAATTAATAATGTAAAATATTGTGAGCCACTCGAATAAATGCATTTCATGAAAGAAGAGTTTTAATAATGAATGCTTGTGATTAGGCGGAGAGTTATGGTTAAAATATATCACCGCTTTAACGGCCATTCAACAGGATTTAAACGACGTTTTAAGCTGCAAAAAATGTTCGTTAAAATTTTTTCTACTTCTTTTCATCAGTTGATTTGATCTCTTTTTCGATCCAATAGATTTGACCTTTTTTATACTGCTGTTGGTCGCGATCTTCGTTAAAGATTAAGCGATGTTTTATTCCCGTAGTTTTAAGTATTAGATAGCTGATGATAGATAAAAAATTAAATTATCTTCATCAAAACAAAATTGTATGAAAGTAAGCGCCTATTTTTTCTCCAAAAATTAATGCATTTTAAACGCTGATCTTTATATTTACACCCAACAGATCTAGCGAGCTCAATACACCGACTGTTTACAACCAAATTTTTTGAACGTACACGCACGCCGCATTCATGGTCCATTGCCAACACAAACAAAAAGAATTCTTTGATGATAGCCCAGTGGTTTGCTATGCCTTATAAATATTGAGCATGTATTTAATACACAACTTGCAGCTTACACTACATTTGATCGAGTAATTTACGAAAACTTCGTTTAAACATAGAAAATGAGGCCTTTGATTTTTGTTGTTGTTTTTCTAGTTTGATTTAATACAGTTACTTGATCTTAAACTTTAAAGAACAAAACTCAGCATGGTTGCTTTTCCTCAGCGTGCGTACTTTCCGCATTGGGCATTCAATAAAATCTTGTTTTTAAAATTTAAATAGCTCGGTTACTCGAAAGAAATTCTCAAAAACATAAATCTAACTTAGATTTATATAAATGAGATTTAATCTGTGCCAAAAAAAAAAAAAAAAAAACTGTTTTAATACTAAATATTTTTGCGTCTGAAATATAGAATAGTAGCCAACTTTTATTTTCATTCATGTTTTATCGTCTTGATGCACATAAACATCTTCAGAGTTAAAAATTTAGAAAAAAAAAAAAAAAAAAAAAAGACATTCGTTTAGGAACATTCATTTTAAACATAAATACATGTAAAAATCTATAACACATAATTCACAAAAATTTATAAGCATAATCACTCGTTAGTCGACCGAAAAAAAAACATCTTGCACCGATAAAAACTCCTGGAAAATATCTTCACGCTTCATTATTAGGTGTCAACACAAAATTATACATATATATTGTGTTTGATTCTTTATACTAGTAATCTTCGATAAAAAAAAAATCAATTTTAATTATTCTAATGTTCCTATCATATAAAGTTGCTTTAGGACTTTTGCTTGGCTTGTCTCGCGAATTTCGCCTGCAAGAAACATCTCGTCAACTACGGAATAAACCTACGAAGTAATTTTGTATAAAAAACACTAATATTTAACAAAACAATTGCTTTGAAGTTTAAGGAGTGGTAAGGTTGAACAGGATTGTTCGTCATATGAATCACAATGAAAATAAAGATTTATCATTACTATTGTCAAAAGTCATAATTACTTCCAGATTAAATTAACATTATTAGGGTTTTTCCATTCCGTGGCTTTCGAAAAGATAATCCAAATAAAGCTGAAATGTGAAAATATATCTTAATTTTTTCTTTCAAAGTATAAGTTATAAGGGTACAAGGTTAACAAGGGTACAAACAAAGGTGTAAATTACGAAGGTTTAGGAGATATAATCTTCTGATCATATCTCCTGATATCATTTATCCTGATCCTAGCTTTGGACCCCTCTTTTTTTTTTTAAATGCTATGTATTTTTTAATGCTGTTAAATATTCGATAATAGTCTAGCAGTGGTCACATAGCTTTTCATTTTTTGTTATCAGACAACTGTAACTCATTAACGCATGAAAATAAAAATCTTTAAACACCTGAAAATCTTTTTTTGTTGTTGTTGTTTTAGAGCTTCAATACTTCAATTGACAGTGACAAGTCTGTAGTAAATAAATTTCTGGCTTTCTCTCATAATGGTTACTACCTTCTTATCACCTTGCTCCTTGTATAAATTAAGAACAATTCAAACTGCTGTCTGAATTTCAAAACTGAGCTAAAACTTGATACTGAGATGTTTCTCTATTTGGACTCCTTTTGGTCTCTTTAATCTGCAGTTAGATGAATAAAATGCACTAAATTCAAAGATCTGTTAATTACAAAAAATTTCGATTTCGTTAATTTGAGTTACTTAAGATTTTCTTCGTTAATCTCTTTTAGTTCGAAGAATAACTTTTTTTTTTATGACATTAATATAGTTCAAGGTATGGACAGCATAGAAAACAATATCATTTCTTTTGAGTAAAAATTTAAGCCAAAAAACAATCAAATATTTTTAGTTTAATACGAAATAAGGGAGGCTGGTTGCTAATTTCACAGTTACTTTGAAAACCACAAAACTAATATAAATAAGTGGTATATAAACAGATTGTTTAAGACCAAATCTGCTGTTGGGACAGCATATTGTAAAATATTTAAATTTGTTCAACTTCGTGCTAAAACAACAGTTTAGATAAATAAAACAGTAATAACAAAAAATAAGTAAAAAATTGCAATCAAATTTGTTTCATCGGTTATTTTACTTGTACTCACCTTGTAGAAATTAAATACTAAGTCTAGTTCACAAACATTATGAAAAAATTCATTTAAGACCTAAAAAACAAAACAAAATTATATTAATAAAAAAAGTAATAAGAGTTTAAATTCATACAAAAAGTAATAAAAACAAAAACTTGTCAATAACTAATCATAAAAGATTAAACTGCACCTCAACAAAGTTATGAATAGCTTCAAGATAGACAAGATTGTTGTCAGTAACGTCAACACAGAAACAAAAATACAGCCCTGCATATCTTCTGTAAACAATTTTGAAGCTGCGAAACTACAAGATTTTTTTTACAGATTATAAACTTGGGATATTTCTTATTTTATATTTTTTATAAACTCAAAAAACTCTATATTTCAAAATTACTGAAAGCTTTGAAATAGTAATATACCTAATAGTTTTCACATCTTTGGTTTTTCACCAAAGTTAATCTTTGTTTATTCGTTAAAAATATTTTTCTGTTGTGGTTTTCTTGCTTGCAAAGTATTTTTATCCACCTATCTTTAACTTCTCACGATTAATTTAAACTTAGATTTTTTTAGTACAACTTAATACACAGAATTCTTTATGCAATTCTGATTGGTTCATCAGTTTGGGTTCGCAATTATTTTAGCTGATGATCCAACCAAAGTTACAGGGATTTCTCTTCTAATACATTTTTTACTGACCTACCTTTATTTTTAAAACACAGAAAGAAGTTTAATGATGTGTAGTTTAATATGTTATAGTTTAGTATGTTAACTAACCTACCAGAGTAATGTTATTACTCAACTTCAAGTTTTTTTTTAACTTTACCTGATTTTTCGAAATTCTTTAAACATTCAAATGAGTCTCAAAATGATTTAATTTAAATCAACTTAAGCTAGAGATGAATTCAGGAAAGAGTTTGAAGACTTTTTTCTGAAAAAAATTTTCTTTTTTTCCTCTTTCTGAATAATATAGTAAACAGCAATCTTTTTTACAGTTCATAAATTTTTACAGCCTGAATTTCTTTACAGCTCTTTTTTCTAACACTATAAAATTAGAAACCCATCTCAATATTGAAAAAATTAAAAAGAAAAAGAAATTTTTGTAGAATTACTCTTACAAAAAGAAAAATGGAAAAAAAATTCAAAGGGTTGCATATATAATGGTATGAAAGATGTATTTTAGGCTAATAAGAAAAAAATACCAAAAAACCTCAACAAAGTTAGTGTGTTTGGCATCTCTAACAGTCACAGTAGCATGTACTTCTTCAATGAGTTTCTGTTTTTCTTCATCATCTAATGGAATGTACCATTTTGCAAGTCTTGTTTTTCCTGCACGATTTTGTATGAGTATAAACCGAATCTGAATATCGGAAATAAAAAAAACAACTATAACTATATCATAATCAAAGAGTCACAGTGAAAAATAAAAAAAAAGTATGAGAATTGAAGCAATACACTGAACTTAGCGTATTTTGTAAATAGTCAATGTAAAATCATTTGTCATTCATTTAACCAAATAAATTTTTAATTGAATTTTAAAATTAATAACATAATGTTAAAACGAGTATCTCTTATGAGTAAGTATTACCATTTAATTTTAGAAATTGATGTGAAGTTTAAGTAAACAATAAAATAAAAAAAACGCTCTCATTCACTAAATATAGTTCATATTTAATTAGAAGAAGCCTTACCATTATAATCAAGACTCTAAGTGACTTTTTGTATACTTTACTAAAAAATCAATGTAAAGAGCTAAATAAAGCATGAGTGAGAAAAGATACTTTAAAATCTGCTAAGTTGATTCTATTTAAAGCCATAATAAAAATACCATAATAAAAATCATGAAACATTTATAAGTTGTTAAAAACTAAAAAACTTTTAACTTTTATCTCAATTTAATAGTTAAAAAAAATTGTTTGTTTGATGCAAGATACTAGATTAATCATTATCTTGATTTACATTCTAGATTGACATATTTCTTAAGATGATACTAAAGATATAATAAATATATATAAAAGTGTGAGTATATATACTCACAAAAATCATGGTGTTCCAGATTACATTAAAAAAAAAGTTTAATGTTATATTTATAACAACTCAAAAATTTCAAAAATATATATATTTATATTTTCTAAAAAATCTATTAAAAATTTCAAAGAAATCAAATAAAGAATAAAATATCTTAAACAAAACAATCTGCAACAGGCAATTCAATCATGATGATTTCAGCCATTCACTCAAGATATAAACCCATTTAGTTCTTAAAAGATGATTATTGTTTATAAATTTATCAAAAAATTCATCAAAAAATTTCTTTTTAAATTTTTGGCATAATATTCAGTGCCAATCATAAGGCAAAAAGAAAACTATGAATTTCTCAACTCCATCATCATTATTTTGTGTCTTATTTTCCCAAGATTTAACACAAACCAAACTAATCCAACAACACACAAAACACTCATTGCTGTTGCAAAGATGATTAAGTGTTTAAATGCTGTACCAGCTAGAATAGGTCCCAAAATCAATGCTATTCGCCCTATTGATGAATAAACGCCTTGGGCTAAACCTTGCTTTTCACGTGGTGTTAATTTTGAAACTAAAGACTTTACAGCAACTAAGTTTAAAGGAATTGTTGAAAATATTAGAACACATATTGATAGAAATATAGGTAGTCTTTTTTTAATGTCTTTAGACTCAGGTATTTGTTCACACATTAAAAGTAGCAAAGCTGCTATTGTAAATACTAGAGAGAAAAGCACATAGTGTTGGTCTTTTATTTTCATCATTTCAGAAAACTTGTAAATCAAAAAGAAAACAAACATTAACCACACACCACCCACCATATAAACAATACTAACATTGCTTTCACCCCACTGGTAATTCTCTTGAGTTAAAAGCGGTAATAAAACTTCAAACTCTGTTTGTACTAACCAAAGCATCAGATCTGAATAAAAGATGCTTAGTATTTCAGTAGTACATAAAGCAAGAAACAATTGCAACACACCAGATTTTGGAGACACATCATGTAGTGATATACTACTATCACTATTGTTAGACTCAGTATAGGATTCTTCTTCAGTCAAGTTGTCATCAACATATAATACTCCATTTGTACTTTTATATAGTTTAAAAGGACGCTTAGTTTGTGATATTAATGGTTCTTCATCATTTACTGACTCACACAGTGATGTTTCCCTTAAACGTTTAACCTCTCTTAAAGGATCATTTGTTGGTGGTCCCCTTGTATCTAATTTTATATTTGGGTAATACCTTGCTCTTTCCTCTATTAGTAGTGATAAATTGGATGTATAATATACAGTTATTACTTGACATAAAATCCAAAGCAGGGCCATAAACAAACCTGGGGAAGTTCCAGAATCTATTCGCCAGCTTCCTAAATGAAAATTAACCTTTGACAAAAAAAAATTCAATGCAGGACCAAATGTAATGCCGAGAACTCTTCCTAATTCCAGTAGAGCAAATATACTTGTTCTTTGTGAAACAGGATACGTATGTACAACTTCTGATGTAGCACAAGCATAAAAACCATCACCCAACCCTGCAAGAAAACGACCACTAAATATCATCCATGGAGATATTGGAAGGGAATAAACTATATTTCCAATAATTTCAAAACTGTTTAAAATAAGTATAATTTCTTTAATACGCTTTAACTTATCAAACAAATACCCTACAACAGGAAGAGATATAACAGCAGCAAAAGGGTATACAGCTATAACTATCCCCAAAAACCATGGGTCTACATTAAATGTCTTTAAATAAAGCCATATTGAAGGAAGAATAATAGCATATTCAGCACCAAGAAGAAACATTCGAACTATAAAACATGCAACTGTTGCTTTTCTTTTGCGTAGAAATACAGGATCTTTTTCCAAATTTTCAAACCGTGAGTCAAATGTTGGCTGTTGATTAGGAGGCATACTTTTTCAGCCAACAGTTACCTTAAGCAATTTTAATTGAAAAACAAATTAAGAATGGTCTAAATCTGTAAAAATATAAATTAAAACTCATACATGTAGAAAGATGTATGTTTTTACAACACATTCACCTTTAAAAATATGAAGTTTTAAGAGCTAAAATTTTATAATCTTTAAGAAAAATGTGTATATATAGATAATATACTTATTTCCTAGGCTTTCATTCAAATTTTAATAACCATAAAAATAACTCTGAAAAAGTTTAGGGGTGAAACAACTTATTGATTAACCTAATGCTTCAATATAGTGAAATATTGCAATGAAATCAGGGTTATGAATTTCTTGTAAATTCTTGTTTTTTATTGAAAATAGAACATTTGTTCAAAAGTAATGAAATTTTTTAAAAATCTAAATATATAATTGGACATTATTTTATGCAGTTTTCAGAACAAAACTAAAACCATAGCAAAACTACAACTATATTAGTGATCTCATCAAAAATGTCAAGCACCATGCAGCAGAGCAGTAGCCATTTGTCAACAGATATCTTAAGATCAATCCTTGATCATTTAATGGCACATTTACAATTTGGTATTTATGGAGCCACTATAAAAGAAGCTGTTAAACTTAAAGATAACATGAAGAAAATACGGCACTTTGATTAAAAACATTAACGACCAAGCCCTAGATCTACTAAATGGAAAAAAATACTGTCAAAGAAATATCTATTCTTGATTGAAATAACTATTCTTGATGAACATAAATTATGGAAGAGTGATAAGGTGGCATTTTGAATATGAATGCTGGAACAAGGAATGGAATTATCAGTCAGTTAAAAATACTATTTGCTAAAACTGGAAGAATCACTATTTATTGGTTGTTAACATCATATTATGGACGGAGTGTAGTAATGCATGATGAACTTGGAGAAAACAACAGATTGCCCAAACTTAAATATCAGTATATCATCAACCTATAAAACTACAAACAGCAAATACAAATCTCAAGAAACTGACAAAAAATACAACTTAAATGTTTATCAGATGTCATTTAGTAGCTTTTAGGTTCATGAAATAGTATTAAAATCTATAGATAAGTTTTGGAATAAGACTGGAAATTCCCATGAAAAATCAGTATTCAGAATGAGCAATCAAATGCCTTCAAAACCTTTATAACATCTGTAAAAAAGAAAGAGAAATATCCATTTAGATTTTCTTCTTCTGACGAATTATAAAAATGGTTTATTATGGTATAATTATGGTAAATACTTCACAATCTTTTTCGCTGTATATTATATATTATTGCTATATTCGTTCTAGCAGAATTGGTATGTAAGTTTGTAACAATACATTACGTTGTAATTTTTGTATACTATAGTGTAGCAATAAACTGTTTAAAAAAGAATTTTCGGTTTGGGATGACCTTTTTCAAAAACTAAATCCAACTTTTGAACAAAATTTCTATTTATACTGCAAGAACATAGATATAAACATATACTGCATGGGTATGAGCAGTATAGAAATATACTGTATAAATATGCTTGAAAGCGATAGACGTTTTGTGCAGCAAGTAGTAACAGCTAAGTTTAATAATAGTTATCTGCGTCGTTTTCGCCTCTAACTGCGGACCGCTAGACTTATCAGTGACACTGTAATCATGAATGGCCATAGTAATAACCTATTTGACGCGAGAGTGGGACCTAAATGGAGTGATAGCAAACACACCAAGGATTTTTTTACCTAACTCTAAGCTTGGTCTACGATAGTATAAATTATTTATTTAAACTGAATGCCATTTTTTGTGATTTGATATTTACGTTCGGAATTAGGAACACGTGTTCCTAATTTCAAACGAAATCTTTACTTTTTAAATTTAAAAGTTAACGATATTTTTATAATAAGTATACTTATTGCTTAATATGGTTGGATTCAGTTTAGTTTCCAGTTTATTTACTAAAAAAAAATCAATATAAAATTCAAAAAGCAAGCGGAGCTATTCAACTTTAAATACGATTTTGTTCGGAATTAGGGAAAATTACGGCATAACAAAAACTTTTAAGATTTGTTTTTAACCTGCATTTATGGGTTTATTTTTCAACGAGTAATTAAAATTGTGCTTAAGCACCTCAAAATGGATATAAATCACTGTCATAAAAAATATAAAAGGCTATCCTTAACCCACATATTTAGATAACTATAATGATTTTAATACTCTCGCTGTAGTTCTATTTTAACAAATAGAATACACCAATATGATCAAATAAAATGCAGATTCAAGACAAGTTTCTTAGGCTTGAAAAAGTTGAAAAATTCAAATATTTCTTGGAATGAACATTTCTTTAAATGACTCTACACAAAAAGAATTTTCTTTGATTAGAGGGGGATTATTTTCTGTGGTTAACAACAGTTGTGCAATTCTTAAGTATCTGTTTTCTTTCTAATTTAATAGACTCAAAAGTTCTTTTTTTTTCCATCTTTTAAAAGCTAGCATAACTTCTCCTACACATTTTCTACAATTCAAAGGATAAGTTTTTTGCTCGTGGAAGTTTCAAGATGCTTACTAATCAACTGCACAATGCAACTCCAAAATCTTCTTTTATATTCTATGTGGTTTTTGTCCCTTTTAAAGTTTGACTAGTGTTGATAATATCCTGGTGCAGTTTCAACTGCATACTCACTAAAGAGTCCAAGCGGAGATCGTTTGCAATTGATTAAGACCTTGGCATGATATATCATTGGACTTTAGGAGTGATGCTACCATTTGGGATAGCCAAAGATGATGTCTTGAACTGATCAATTTTACTTGCGTAGTTTGCTTCCAGGACAAATCCAAAGCTTGATTTGAAAATCATAATAACATGAACCTCCATGATAGAACTCAGTTGAAAGTGAAATGCAGCAGGCCAATTACCATCAGCCCATGTGGCTTTGAGGATCTTTGTACTGGTGGTTAACAATACCCAGCAGAAAATGAAGCTCTATTGGCGGAATGATATCCAAGATGATTTGCTGATGAGCAATATTCCCAAATATTTTTGCCTCAGCCAAAATACTACCTAATTTCTTAATGACATTGAGGCTTTATCTGATTGAAACTAGGCTTTGTAAATTTCCTGAACAAGTAATGTTATTTGAGTCAAAGTTGCACCAAGTACATGGATATATGCTTAAATGTGCTTGAAGTCTGCAAATAATTTTGGCAATTTTCATATGCTAAGCTACAATCAGTTTCTGTGCATTTGCATTGATTAGTGAACAGATCTGTTGAGTGTTTGAGTTTTTTTCTCTGGCAGTTCTTTTGAGACTGCCAGTGTATTGTGTTAGGAGGAATTTTCTTTGAGATTGCGAGTTGCTAGCTTCATCTCCTAAGGAACCATCAGCAATAATGATGCAAAACTTTAGAAAGATGTTTCCACTACCAATACCAAGCTTTAAATAAAACCATATCAAAGGAAGAATAATAACAAAACCTGATAAATATTTGCAGTAAACATCCAAATTGCTTGTGCTTAAACTTATTTTTTGTATCAAAGGTCTTATTTTCACTGGAGGTGAAAAAATCAGTCAGCTATTGTCTGCTATTCGGAAATTCCTGTAAAAGAGGGTGACCTTTGTTACAATCTGTTCTGCCACCTTTACATCTTGAGCAGTTAAAGTCTGCATGTTTTCATAAAAAGTGTCATGTTTTCACGGAACTTTGATTGGGAGCAATGGTGTGGCACGCCATAGCCTAAAGGGTTAAGGCAAGTACAACATAGGGTTGGGCCTGCTTTCTCATCAACTTTGGTGCTTCCAGACAACTTTTTTGTTTCAGCTTAGTATGTCCAATTTGAAAAACGCGTTAGTCACACATTTAAAAGATGCGACAGTTACACACCAGACCACAAGTTTTTGTTCGAATACGGATAAACATTTAAATATTTATAAAGTCAAACATGGCTGGCAAGATCACATTTTTTTAATTCTCGTTTCTGGGGTTGTCTTCATGGTTCTTAGCTTGATTTGGCATTTTTGAAAATCAATCTTTCCAGCTACATTAAAGAATAAAAATATGCACATATCAATATTTGTATTGTCATAGTTTTAAAAAATAAACATGATTTTTTTACCCATTCAATCTTAAAAAAAATAAAGGAAGGAGTGGGGGGGGGGAGAGGGGGGAGAGGGGGGGGGGGAGAAGGGGAATGTGGAGTAAAAGGGTGAGTTTGACAAAAAAAAGTAGTGTAGAAAATCTATTTTTAACAAAAAAAAAAGTATTGTTGCCTACAAATTTCAATCCAAAAAATTATTTTTATAATTTTTATTCACAAAAGTGAATATCTGAATCAATAATCTGAAAAAACAAAACATTGATTTGAAAAAAATACATATATATCGAATAACATGTGCAGTTCTATAGTTTTCGGAACAGAAAACTTGACTTCGTATAACGCTTTTTTGTCCCCGGGTAGTTCCCCAGCGTTTATATACCATTCTGTATAGTTTAAAACGAATTTTTATGTAAAGAGAGCAAAAAAGAGTATGCTGCTTTTAGTAACTAAAAGAAGGCAGATTATCACATTTTTAACAATTTTAGTTTTTAGCCTTCTAAACCAAAACCATTAATCCAACTTAAAAGCTTATGTAATAAAAGTTATTAGTATATCCCTATAGAAACTATTTTCTAAGCTCATTATGGCATTTGCACTTATCTAGCAAACAAATTGAAGACTTCATGTACTAAAGGTAACAAAAAATGCAAAAAGTCAATATTACGATAGCCATAGATTCTAAAATATAAATGCGACTAGGCTGAAGTTTTACCCAAATTTTGTTGCACCTATTAGGTGTATTGTAACCAAGTTTTATTGATTTTTTAACCCTAGTTCAGATTTTAGTCACTTTCAGGTGACACATTGAGTTGTTAAAATTGTACTTTACTGAAAGATTCAAAAGCAGTTTTTTCCGCGGACGAAAATAAAAGATTTCAAAGCTTGCATTGAGGGATCCTCGGTTGTGAATGCTATTACTTCATAATAATGGTGGCACTCTTGGTTATCACTATGATCTTTCGTGATACCAGTGCGGACATTTTTCATTTCAGCTCTTTATTTCAATACTTTTCCATTTCAAAATCTCATTCTAAAACATAGCACTGTTCACTTAAGATATTTTTCTCGTTTTAAACATAATTTTGTTTGCAGTTCAAGAATTTGACCCATCTACCTAAAGATAACTTAATTGAATGAGAAAGCCTTTTACAAAACCTGCCCCACCAGGGTGAGGCTGGCAAAATAAATTGCTTTACTTTTATTTGTTTGAATGTCATAAAAACTACTTAGCTGAATATTGTAAGGGAATGTAAGGTATGGTGGCGTGTAACTTATGGTGGCGTGAAAGTTATGGTGACGTGTAAGGTATGGTGGCGGACTAGTTAAATTTCACATATAACAACATTTGTATCACGCTATATCACTATGGTTAATGTCTTTTATTGTGCTGATATTTTATATGCAGCAGTCATACCAAGCGGACGTGTACTTTGTGATTTTTTGCGATTTTGAATAAAAATGTAATGAAAAAAAAAACAAAAATGTCTTATTGGATATCTGTGTTTTTTCCAACAGAGTGAAAATTTTGTAAAAATTGAGCCAGGTAAATGTATGGAAGGTATTATTTAGGCCTTCCTCAACATTTTTGGTTATTTTAAATATTTCTCAATTCGCACCGCATAAAAGTGACGCCACATGTTTCCCACACAAGCTTGTAAGGTATGATGGTGGTATTTTTGTTAGTATGGTAGCGGATTTTTTTTGTGTGTACAGAATGTACATATAAACAGCAAATGACATACTTTGTAACATTTATATTGATTTTTTTTTTTTTTACAATTTTTTTGATATTTCATAAAAAGTAAAATTAGAAAAATAATTGACTAAATGTTGGAGACAATCAAAATGGTGAAAACTCATGGCATATAAATATGGTAAAAAGATCGGCGTCAAATACCCACCTTCGTAGGACGAAATACTCAAACAAGCAGAGAGCATTATTAGGCATTTAATCCAAATGTTTTTTCCGAAAGTGATTATGAAGCTGCTGAATTAACTGGCGAAAATCTACATTGTAATGAAGGCGATGATACGGAAGACCAGCACCGTATCTTTGTTTAGTAGATCACGATATAGTGAGCTAACTGCTGCACATAAAGAAGTCACCACCTTTGAGTCTTCTGCGATACCCAGTACGTTGGGCAGCATGCTGAGTTTGGCAACTTTGATATCATCTCTACATGATGTATTGAAATCAGTTGGGGCGCAGCATATGGGAACAACAGCTAAAAAAATTCACTGTTTTGACATCGCCTGAAAATGAGTCCGTAATGCGTGAAAAACATGATACCAAGCTCAAAAATTGGACAACCAGAAGAAAAGAGCCAATTTGATCAAAAAAACACCAGCCGGAAAAAAAAATGCCAGCAAATGAAAGAACACCATCGGCACAATCGATAGCAAAAAGAGCGAAGCTGGATGAGGCAGAAGAAAATGTTGTTAAAGATTTTTGTATTCTTTGCCTGAAACCAATGCCTCTGGTGCTCAACCGCAACAATTCCCGAAATTGTGACACATGCAGTCGAGAAGTTCATGCCAGATGTGTTACAACACTTCTACTTCAACCAGCTACTTCACATGTCCAAATTGCGGCTACAACTGAAGTGGAGCTTTTTTTTCTAAATCATCATTTTTATCATTTTTTATCATTTTTTGTTTAAAGTAATCACCAGTTGTTGAAATAAATAATTTTTACACCATACTTTACGCCATACCTTACACCAAACCTTATACCAAACCTTACACCATACTTTACACCATACCTTATACCAAACTATGCACCAAACTTTACACCATACCTTACACCAAACTTACACCAAACCTTACACCAAACCTTACACCAAACCTTACACCAAACCTTACACCAAACTTTACACCAAACCTTACACCAAACCTTACACCAAACCTTACACCAAACCTTACACCAAACCTTACACCAAACCTTACACCAAACCTTACAATTTTTGAAAATCAAAAAAATCAATGGTTTGCGCCGAGAGCTGTAAAATTTCACTCAACTTGAATTTTAACAGTCGGTTCGGACGGAAATATGTTCAATCAATGCCAGCAACTGTCTGCTTTTAAAATTTTGAAAAATATTAATTTTTAACTAATATTTTTGAAAATTTCATGCAAATTAGAGTGTTCATCACCCTGCAAAAAACAAAGTGTTTGCCACCATACCTTACATTCCATTATAATCTTTCAATCTCCCAATAACAACTATAGTAATGAATCATTATTATGATATCTCACACAACTTGAATAAGTCTTCTATTTACTTGCTCTCATTAATTTATTACTTTATTTAACATTATATCTATAATTATATGCTTGAATCATCCCTTTATTTAATTTATAAATTAACTCTGTCATACTTTTATAGGCTTTTGTAGTCTTTTGTAGTCTTTTGTAGTCTTTGCAGTCTTTTGTAGTCTTTTGTAGCATTATTTAAAGGCGTGGGTGTGTGTTTGCTAGTGCTTATGATATTTTCTAGCGGTTTGTAATCACTTTGTGCTGCAGTCTCTTCCCAAAATTATATTGATGAAAACGTTCACATCTAAACAGAAATGGTGGAATATTAACCCTTTTAGACAATTGGGTAGTTTAGCTGAGCTGGTGCCATTGATCTTCCTGCAAATACAATTGCTCCGATACCTGTTTTGCATGCATCTACTTGTATTGTTACTGGTTTCTTGACATCATAGAAAGTAAGTCATTGCTCTGAGAAAAACATTTCTTTAAATTTCTTTAAAGGTTTCTCGTATGTTTTTCCTATTGCATATGCGTTCCTTTTTTAACTAAATTTCGAAATGGTTATTTTATTTCCAATAAATTTGGCAACAATTTACAAATATAGTTTACCATGCCCAGAGATCCTTGTAAGACGTTTTTGTCTACAGGTTTTGGCATTTCGTTGATAGCTTTAAATTTTTCATACTTTTTTCCAAATTTAGACTACGATTTTCTGTTTCTCATTAGGGAAATCGGAAAGTAACTTCGTTTATATTACAATAAACGACAGAAGCTGTCCTTGGGAAAAGAATTATTTTATGAGGAATATGGGTTTTACTGCCAGTCAAATATCACGCATATTGAGTCAAATACCGAGCACATCGAGTCAAATATCGAGCTCAGAACATGAAGAAATTACTGAAAGGATTGAGTAGGATTTACGCATGGTTTCGAAATATCGAACAACAAATAAAAGAATCACTACACTATGAAAATGGTTTTAGTTTGGAAATGCCAGTAAAACCAGTCAATGACAATCAAGCACAGTTTCACTTTTCCACATTTAAAAATATTTTACAAAAAAAATGAATGAGATTAAACACACATTTTCGTTTGCATCCAAACTCGAATGAAGGAGTTGAGAAACTTGTACAAACAGTAAAGAAAGGATTAAACGAATTGAGAACAGGTATTGGAAACGTCAATCAAAATATTACAATAGTTTTTGATCAACACATGTAACCGCAACAGGGCTTACTAAAAATTACTTTTTTTTGGAAAGACGCATGCGCATAAAAATCGAATTAATTGAAAAGAATTTGCAACAAAAGATGATGAGCTACGCAACAAAAATGAAATATACTCAACAAATTGGATATCAAAGCGTGTGTCAATTCAGTATTGGAGATAAAGTGTAAAAGAGAAAAACCATCAACATTACACGGCAACTGATACTTACATATCACTTTGTGGTTTAGGATTTATGGAGTGTTCCTTGAAAGTTGTGAAACTAAAATAGTACAGTATAAGTGAGTAAAGGTAATATATTGCATTTGTCTGAAGTACGCATGATGTGATGCCATAGAAACATAAATCCTGAAACTGCTCCCCAAGCCAAATCACACTTAGTTCAACAGGATCACACTACCGCCCAAAAGTTTGGAATCACTACAGATTTTCCTATAAATTTGCAGAAATTTTGTGATTTTTTTCAAACTAATTAAAGGCAATTGCTATTTTTTTCTAGTTAAAACACTTTTTACCTAGTTTTCAAAATTTTTAAAAAATTTATGTTGTAGATAGATAAGTGTTGTAAAATAATATTATGTGTTATTAAATAATATTATAAATATAATAAAATATAAAATAATATTATGCAAGAAAAATAGTCATTATAACCATTCATTTTTTGTGATGTTAATTGTGCTAACTTTTGGCAACATTTTCATTTTTCGTCTTGTTTCTTTATCTGAATAATTTATTCAAATTTTTTGGAGAAAAAAAGGTTTAATTAGCCGTTAATATAAAACATGTATTTTTTTAAATTATTTTTACAAATAGAAATAGATTCTTAATACTAATGGATTCATTACATGTTCTTATCTACAACTTACTCAAAAAATATCATCGAAAATTCAAATTATTTTATGCCATTATTTGGGTGGTAGTATTTGAAGTAGTCTCTTTAGAAATATCATTATTTAGCCTGAGTATAATTGTTTAGTTTGAATATCATTTTTTAGCCTGAATATCATGGTTTTAGGTCTGAAGGAAACATAAGCTTACATGAATCTGAGAACTTTACCTTACAGTTTATCTTTATCTATGTATATTAGCTAATAAGCTTTTTACAAGAATGTTTTACGTTTAAATAAACTTTCCCAAAAATTGTTCTAGCATGATCATGAAAATCTAATCTTCCCAAGTTTTTACTTATAATCTTAAAGACTAGATCTCCAAGAATCTTTTAGTCAAACACCTGTTAATTTGAAATCCTTGTCTTCACTACTCAAACAACTCTTGTATTTTCTATATCTTTTCTTTTTGCGAGCGAGAAACAGATCTATAAAAATCACTTAAGTTACCTTGATTCTTTTTATTATTAAAAGCAAGAGTAGCTGAAGTCGCTGCAAAATTAGTCCACATCTCACCAATCAAGGCCAAGTCTTGAAAAGAAAAAAAGAAAAAAAAAAAAAAGAAGAAGCAATTAAAGTTATCTACCAATATACTTGGAGATTAAAAAAGATATGTAGTTTGATACCAGTTTGATTTTTTTTTCTTAGCTGGAACAAATTTTTTTTAGCTGATTCCAGTAAATTATAAAAATTTTATGTCTTGGCTCGAACAGAAACTTACTCATCGATTGACGACAGGCTTTTTTCTTTTCCTAAATAAAAGAATCTTGAATGCCACTTGTAGTGCAATATTGAAATACAATAGATCTGATTTGTCATTTGAAATACCATTGCTTAATACTGCAGTTCTGTGTGGCTAGCCTTCCATAACAACATCTTTTACAGTATTCTGCGTGCTGTTAGAGTCCACGTCACTCATTCTCCTTTTCCCAATTTTGTATTTTACGGCATGTTCTGTAATATTAACAAATTTTAATATAGCATCTTGACTATTCAAACATGAGTTAACATAAATCCTAAACAAAACATTGAAAGTGATGATATTTTATCCCCTGTTTACAAAAAAAAAAAACCCAACAATTTGAAGTCATCAGCCGCAGCTCAAAATGAACGCTTTGTGTAAGTAGTTAAAAATCATTCAGAAACAGAATTCAGCCGAGAAAAATAAACCTTCTAGATCAGTAAACAATAAAGTTTGCTGGTCTAAAAAGGTTGTTGAAAAACACATTAGGATGGAACGCCCATACTATATGTGTGGGTCCTCGTTCTCCCAACCTTATTGTTTGAAAATCCAGGGCAAAGAGAATACACCATCTCCAGCACCACCATCTCTCTTCTCCCCCTCCTTGGATATTCAGAGATACTTTTGTTGTTTATTGTATCTTTTTTATTTGCGTATTATAATTTTTATTATTTATTGTTAAATTTCTATTATTGTGGAAGATTTCCGTAGTAAAAAATCAAAAGTTTTCTCTAGAAAATAAGAAGAAAAAAATGGCACCTGTCCTTTAGTTTAATCTAGAATTAATAATTGTACAATATTGCGCACCCTGCAACTAGGCACACATAAACAATAGGCTCTACGTAGTGTATTTTTTGTTGTTGTTTTTGTGGTTGTGAAAAAGCTTTTAACAAAGTACATACATCCTCAGTGCTTTCTTCAAAATTTGCGGCCGTACGTTTACGAACATAATGTATACTTCTTTGGCATTGCATTTATATAACATTAATTCTGATTAGATTACATGCAGGATTGATATTCGGCCGGCTCACGGCAGAATTGACAGAAACGTTTATTTAAAAAAAAATTATATTAACAAACTCGGTGTTAAACATTTTATAAAATTAAACAAGTTGAGTTGGCAACAAGTTATCTAAAATATTGAAACATCAAAATGATATGAGTAGTTAATTTAGTAAGTAAAAACACATTTAAAAAACTATCAATTAAACAGCTCGGGAAGATTAAAAATGAAGTACTATAGTGGGGCTCATCTACCAGGAATTCTTGTAGTAAAAATATCAATCGGCATCAATGTATTTTTCGTGAACAAGAATGCTACAAAACACAATTCTTTTTTTTCAAATGATGATTCACTAATATAATGACCTAAATAAAATTTTAAAAATGCAAAAAAAAAAAAAAAAAAAAAAGGAAATGAATAAAAAATAAAGATAAATTAACCACAATATGAAATGGAATTTCACAAAATTTATGTAGTACACACATAATTTATATGTATTCACATGTTTCCATATGCATATGCGCAAATAGTTGTAGAAGTTGAGAACGAATTCTATATAAACTGTTTTATCAGCGTCTGAACCCCCATCATCGAGCTCTTTGTTGGTTAGTATCATACATGAAATTAATACAAAGAGTAAATCCCTATGGTCTTAGAAACAGCTGGCATATTTGCAAAATAAATTTAATAACTTCTTTAAAATATTGATTATAACTTCTTTATCTAGAAAAATAAAGAGTTAAATTTGTTTACTGTTCAAAAATACAGACAACTAACAACATCTCCATATTTGAAGTTTAGTTGAACTCAGCAAATGTTAATCCAAGTTGGTCAAATAAAGCGATTTACCGAGATTCTATACGCAGAAAATTGAATGAACATTTTCTTTCGTTGCCACATAAGAAAGTTGCACAATTACAGAAGCTATGTAAAGAAAAAAACATTTAAAAACAAATTTAAAACTACAAATGAACAATATTTATTTGCAAAAAAACATATTTTACATAAACTACATAAATTACTTAAAACCGACCCATGGTAGATATAATCAAAGCAAATAAAAAATGGTGTGACGTGGAAATTGATTACATTCAAGATTAACTGTACACTAATGAGCTAAAAATTAATTACTTGATTGCAGCGATTGCTAAAGTTGGAACAATTTAACAGATAAAGCGTTTTAGCGATTTCTTTAGGTTGTATTATTTGGGAGATTATAGAACTTTGTAGGGTAGTTGTTGACTTAAAGGAAATTAAATCAGGATTGCAGGTGGTCTCCTAGGAATTTTTCTAAAAGACTTAATTTGAAGGTGTATTAGAGCACTGGAATTAATGAAAGAGAACAAAGGAATGTACGAAATGTTTGTAACATCAAATCAGAAGCTTTATAAAGATATATTTGTTACATTGATAATGAATGTGTTTGTTTACGAAGAGTTTATTCAATCTGTTAAAGCCTATCTGAAAAAACAGATAAATTATGAAACTAATTCTTTGTATAAGTTTTTTAATTTATTGGATATTACTACACCACAGCTGACATTTATAAAGACAGTTTGAACTTTTTAAAATTTTTCAATTTCTTTATAATTATTTGATGATTTTGATATATCTTTTTTTACGTTTTTTTTTTTTTTTAATTAAAGCTTATTGATAATTTCAAAACAAACAAAAAAAAAAAAAAAAAAAAAAGGGAAACAATTTAAAAATCTTTTTTGTGTTAATACTTCTTTTTTTATACATTAGAAATTAATCTACACCCTGGAAAATTATTTTACCCAACCTTTACTAAACGTTGGATATGTGAGTGGCATACTAAGATTTTTTTAAAAGGAGGGAGCAGCTGATAAGAAAACCGGTTGTTAAAAAATTTAAGTATATGAGTCTACAAGAGTATTTGAGTAAATAAGAGTTTGAGTAAAATCTAAGTATATGTAGTATATGCAATAATAATAGGATCATATCGCGTAATATTTTATATAGAATCTCTAATCGATTAACTGTATATATGTATATATATATATATATATATATATATATATATATATATATATATATATATATATATATATATATATATATATATATATATATACATACATATATGTATATGTATATATATATGTATGTATATATGTATATGTATATATATGTAAATCATTTATACATATAATCATTTATAATTTGGTTGTTAAAATCTTTTTCTTTGATCATGAGACATGTTGGTTTATATTTTGACATTAAAGCAACATGATGATAATCCCTTATTAAGATCATTCTATAGAATTCATATTTATTATGACTTCGTTAAAAGAATTTAATGTGAATTTTCCAAAACATCGTGATAAAATAAGTTTGATGATATAATAAGATTAAATAATTTTTGATAAACGAGCGGCGGTTTGCAGCTGTAATATTGAGTATATTACGCACAGCTTTTCTATGAATGTCATCAATAAAGATAAATGTGGGAGCCCTTGGAGCGTATTGGTTCCGGCTACATGCTACTATAAAGTTGTTTACTTCTTTAATGGGATTTTTCAATCCTAATTACTATCACTGTTAGATTAGACTGCGTTTAATAGTTTAATATGGATGAAGATTAATTTTGGGTTTTAACAACGCTTCTGTTAATTCAAAAAAAGATAACAATTTTTATCATCAAGCGGAGATATATAAAATAAAATCATCTAGCGGAGATATATATAAAAAAAAAAATCACGCAATGAAGAAAGAAACGCCATTACATTAGGTATATTACAGTTTTGGATGATATACGGGTAAGGGTAAATATCATGTTTTACACATAGGGGTAAGAGGGTAACCATCATGTTTTACATCGGAAATGCCAATCTAAGTTATTTATCCAGATCTTATCTATAATGGCTGCTATAACTGATAATTAAATCGAAATATAGATAAACTTATATAAAAAAAAGTTGTTATAAGCAACACGCTCAATAATAAATGTTAAAGATTTATTATTTAAAGAGACTTATTTCACAATTGATATAGCAGCACACTATTTGGTTATACAAATATTAGAAATTTAAAACATACTTGAAAAAAAGTATTGAAAATAATTAGGTTGTAAAAAACAAACAAACAAACAATAGATAATAATCAAAGACCGCAAAATAAAAGATAATAATCGTATAAAGATTAAAGGTTTCTTTTACGAGTTCAGATTATGTCACAAATAATTCGTTCCATTTTGGAAGGATTTTGTAAAACCCCTTTGTCTCGTGAAGCTAAATTTTAAATATGAAAGTTTAAAACCAAATTATAAATTTTCAGTAAAACAAATCTTACTTTTCTTATTTCCTTATGAAATTTTTAACAAAAATTCCCAGAATCAAATACAACCCATTAACAGTCCATAGGCACAGATATGGTGGATATAAGGCGATATGGTTTGGTGAAAGTTACTTTACTTTTCCCCTTAAACGAGTTTTTTATGAAAAAAAAAAAAAGGGTTTATTTTACCAACTTGAAATTTAGAAATTTCAACGAAACAATGAAATTTTCAATATTTCATAATTTAAACAGAAAGTTTGAAAATGTACAGAACTTTAGAAGGTTTTTTTCTTTACAGAATAAAAGAATTTTTTTAAAATTTTAACTAAAACTTGTTTTTTCTTTATTGAACTACCTTTTAATTACATGAGATTGCTTCTTCTGGTGGATCTTTCATTTTTCGAGTCGCTATTCTCTCTCTCGAGCCGATGATGAGATCTGACAAATAGAGCAGGCGTCTTAAGTGATCTTCAGTCTTTAATCTTGAACATTATCTTTTCGAAAAGTTTTCTCTGGACTTTTAAAGTCTATGTTAAATATCTCTTAGGCTTACAATTAGTATGTTATTCTTGTATAATGACTTTTAGACTTATAATTAGTATGTTATCCTTGTATAATGACTTTTAGGCTTACAATTAGTATGTTATCCTTGTATGATGATTTTTAGACTTATAATTAGCATGTTATCCTTGTATAATGACTTTTAGACTTATAATTAGCGTGTTATCTTTGAACAATATGCTAATTGGTATATTATTAACAATAAAATACTAAATTTAAGTAAAAACCTACATAAAAAATAGTTCTCTTTTTTCAACATTTACTTTTGCGTTTTTGATTACTCTTAGGTCTGGCAGGTAATAATGATTTTTTAATTACTTTTAAATGCAATACATTTTTACTATATTTTAAAAGAAAAAAACAGATAATAATTTTTTTTAAATGAATATATATATATATATAGATTGTGCGAATATAATTTCATGAGCTTAAAGCAACAAATCAAAAGAGCTTTTGTTGTAAAGATAATAATAGTATATGATTCGGTCTTTTATTTTTAATTAAGGCGTATTTGTCCGAATTTAAGCATGTTAATTAACTCTGCATAAAAAATAAAAAAATAAAATTATTAATTACCCATTAACTTTTGTTCAATCGAAACATTATAAATAATAATTTAGTTCAACAAAGAAATAATATTTATTGAATACCCACCCCCATATCTAAAAACATGTGGCAAGAAACAACTCCTCTCTATTTACTGCAAGCTTGGAAATTTAAAGTGTTTTGCAGCTGCAGTTCAGCTTCCCAACTGTCCAACTTTTGCAAATTAGTAGCTTTGAATTGAAAGGGTTTTCTATTTTAAAATTCTTCCAAGATAAACCTATATATATATATATATATATATATATATATATATATATATATATATATATATATATATATATATATATATATATATATATATATATATATATATATATATATATATTGGCCGACGAGCAAGTTTATAATATCTCAAATTTGTATGCAAACTTAGATGTTTGTTTATTTGTTTATTTTAAATATTAGGATATTTTTCGTGTACCTTTTAACAATTATATTCTTAACAATTCAAAAAAAACTTTTCTGTGAGATCTTGGACAATGTGAATTAACTTGTTAAACCGCATAGATCTAACCAAACGTCAAATTATTGCTTTAGCAAACTAAGATATAGTTCAAACTGATTTCATTATCATTTCCTTATAAAGCGTCAGCTGATTTCGCTATTACTTTAACATGATTAATTTACTCAAGGAAGCCAGAACACGAGTATCTTTTTTGTAGAGTTTTTGGCAAAGCTTTGCATAGGACGCAACTTTTTTTTTATTTTTTGTAACAATTAAATGCTCATGAAAATAAATTAAACGATAAAATAAACGATAAATAAAACGATAAATTGAACGCAAATAAATAAAAGGATTAGGTAAGCGCAAATTAATGAAACTATAAAAACAAACTGGTTTATTGTTTATGTAATATTATACACATTGAACAAAATTATTTTTCTAAGATGGTTTTTTATATTAAACAATATTTTAGTCAGTAATTCATATTCAGGGTGTACTTTTTACATCTTTTGTCTTCAGTTTCTTTTGCTGACCGGAAGTGCTTATGACCATGCTAAGTAACACTCTGCAGGTGCAACCTGGTTTCTATTGAACCTATATGTTCACTAAGAATTTCATAAACCATTTTTGCAATGCTGTTTTATTTACTTTATCAAAGTGTAAAGTTAAATTTTATATTGATAATGAATAACTTTGATTGAATTTAGATAATTGGAAGAGTATTTGAAAATGAATTTTTGAAAATTTTGAAACGATAATATTTCTCATCACTTGGAAATTGAGGAACTTTTTTAATAAACGTTTTGGTTTCATGAATTAGATTTTAGTTTTGTATGCATTGAATCACCCAGAATGCAATTCATGTACTTTTTTTCATCCATACAGCTTTTAAAAGCTGTAATAATATACTGAATTTTGAAGTAAAAATAAATTTAAATTATTTATAAGCTTTTTTAAAAATATCTTGACAGCAAGAAATCAAAAAAAGTGTAATTCAGCGTTTAAAATTCTAATGACTGCACTCTATGATTTATTTATCTTGATTATCCTTAAAAAGAAATTTAAATAAAAAAATTGTCAAACCTTCTGAAACAAATATATTAGGGATTTTAGAAAACGTATAACGTCGTTTTGCGTTGGTGTATATTGTTAAGTTTAGGATTTTTATCGACTTAAAAGATGAGTGCAGTCTGGCTCTAATTAGATATATTAATAGATCAGTGGACGCAAAAAACGATGTTAAAGAAAAGTCATAGCATTGATTTATAAAACCATCTGCTTTTAACATTATGTGTGGCGTAAATATGATTTTTAAGAATTGAATTATTTTGTTTATTGTTTTAAAGAAGAAACTGGGGAGTATTACTACTATACCGAGGAATTTAAACGGTCTCGATTTCAAATAGCAGTTTAAGACAAACAACAAACATGGCGGGCGCAGGCCCGATTTCTGAAACTCTTCCAGTTGTTTCTGTTCCTTCCATGCTTGTAGATGGAGGTAGATTTCTAAAATGGGATGATGTAAGCTTTCTTTGATTTATTTATATTTAATTATTCAAAAATACATATTTTGGTAATATTTATTAATTAAAAATTGCTTGATGAAAAATTTTTATGCTTTGAGGATTTAGTTTTTTTTTTTTTTTTTAACAAATATCATAAATTAATTTTTTGTTTATCTGTTTTTAAATTATAAACCACAACAAAAACAGATATTGCAGGATCAAGATTCAAGAACACAACACCATGGTTACATAATTTGTGCAAGAATTCCTAAGCAGCTTTCTATTAAGGAACATTTAAAGTTGACACAAATGCAATAAGGGACTTTTACATTTTGAACATGCAGATGTGCACAAGCAATATATGTTAAATATATATTTAGGGGTGTAATAATATTTGGAATTTGTCCCACTTACAATTTTAAGTAGTTTTAGTATACTAATTTCCAATGTTAAAGGAGAAATTATGTTTCTGCATATCATGTTTATTAAATTAACTTCTCAAAAAACAGTTTACTTAGAGAACACAAAGTTTACAATTTAGATTTAGATTTACTTTTGTGATACAAGTACAAAATGATTTATAGTAAAAGTTTTGGAAGTCTAATTTTCACCTTCCTGTCCACCTCCTCCAATTAGAAAATCCTTGCTATACATTATATAAATGTATTTTTTTTCTGAATTTGAAAAGTTAGATAAGTCAAGTTTTCAGTGCAAATAGTTAAAAAAATTTTTAATGATTAAACTGGAAGGTAAGAATGCCCTCATCGAAGAAAAGTTAGGGCATAAATATATATTAGTTACTTTAATTATTCAGAAGGTATAGGAAGGCGTTAGGTTTTTTAGCTTATTGCTTTTAGCTGGTAAAATAAAATTAAAAAAAAAAAAAAAGAGGTTATGGTTGAAGATACGTTGTATATTTCATTTTTTGATTAGGAGCAGTCACTGGAAAGTAGCTGAGACAAGACCTTTTCAGATTGCTTAAGTTTTTTGGTTTATCTTGGAAGAATTTTAAAATAGTCTTTTGGTCAAAAAGATGAGCTGTATAATTTAGATGTTCTATGTCCATATGAATATTGTATATGTGCAAAGAGATTTTTAAAAATTCCACCAAATAAATGAGAAAAAGTTTTTTAATTTTTTTTTTTTTTTTTTAAATTTTGCTCTTTAGATTTGAGAAAGTTTTTAAAAATCAGCAAATGATTTGATGTTTATTTGTTTAGTAAATGCGTTATTAAATTCAGTTTTTAAAGATAGACAAATTTTAATAATTCAGTATAATTTATGAAGTTAGTATATTAATAAATTATTGTTATTGTATTTGAAGTATTTATATCAAAATTTCAGACAAAAATTATGAATGCAAAATTCTATATCTGCATAGTAAAATAAAAAATGGATAAACTTATAGGTTTGAAATCTTTTGTTTCATTCTTTCATTAAGATTGTTACGTTTTTATTTATCAATAAATTATAGTAAAGCTGCTGTTCATGATATAATTATTTCTATATAAATATTTATTACTTTTGTTTTAATACTTCTTATTCTTTTTTATTGATTTTTTTGTAAAAGATTTATAAACTGTATTTCTTTCTGAGCTTTTGAAATCAGTTATATAGAGTTGTCAAAAGACACTGTTATCTAACAGAAAAATGTTTAGATTCTTAAGATGCTTGTTAAGAGTGTGAGGCTTTAAATAAAAAAATATTTAGAAGAAAGACTTTATTATATGGTATGCAGTAAATATTTATTACCAAAGTATTTCAAAGTAAGATACAAATTGCAATTGTAGTTAGTTAGTAAAAAACAATCTTATTGAACAGACTAATATAGTATTACACTCTCGTGCTAAAAGATACAAATTTCCTTTTTAGTTGCTGAGGATGAAATTGTATAAAATTTTATCTTAACCAAAAATACAAAAATATGTTTAACTAAGATAAAAAGTTTTCTTCAATATTTAATTTAGTTGCCTCTTTTTTAAAACAATTTTAATGCAGTAAATACTGCATATAAATCATTTCATAAGAAATCATGTTTTTTTAGTTTTTTTTTAGATGTAAAAGAAAAAGGTGAACGTAATGATAAGATGTCTGTATATTGTTATGAACATCTTTTTTGAACCAGGCATTTTAAAAACGCTGAGCATTTAGCATTCTTAATCAATTAACTTTTAAGAGTTTACATGAATTCACATTTTATTATGTATATTATGAAAATATATTATGAAATATATTAAATATGTAAATATATTATGAATGATGCTCTGTCTTTCAGCAAGATCTCACTTGTTCTGTTTACATACTTGAAGTTGATCAACTTGGTCATGTTTTGTTTTGGAAACCAGAAGATTTCTCTAAGGTTTATTTTTTATTGGTAAACTTAAAAAACAAAACAAAAAAAAACTTTCCTTTTGTTGTCTAAATTGACTGTTTGTTCATGAAAAGATTTAATTTTATTTAGGACACTGAAGTACTAGACTTAGTTCTTGTAAGAGATGTGAGAACAGGGCAGTATGCAAGGGTTCCTAAACTCCAGGTTGTTTTTAAGTTCAGTTGTTATTAAAAACATTTGAAATGGCTTTACAAGTGTTTAAATATTTTTCACAGTGAGCAATAAACATTTTGACACTTTCTCTAGTTTAATAATGATTAAATAATTTTTAATTACATTTTCTAGGATATACGTGCTCGAGAAGCAATAAAGTTATATAGTGCTTTTGAACATGAGAGCAATTTAATGCAAGAGCGTACTATAACAATTCTTTATGGCAGCAACTTTGTAGATCTCACATTTATTAATTTTGTTGCATCCAGTGTTTCAGAAGCTCAAGAGTGGACTGATGCTTTGTTTAAATGTACAAACAATCTGCTGGAAATCAATTCAAGTCCTTTAAAGTGTTTGGAAAGATTGTATGTATTTTTAGAACTTTTTATGGTACTTATAAATGTTTTTTTAATAGTTTAGTTTTTCTTTTGAAACTATTACTATATTTATAATAAGCCCATTTTTAATTTCAAGTCATTTTTAAGTACATGTTCTGACAAAAAAAAACTTTTTTTGTAGATTCACACCTGCTTAACAATTATTTTTTATAATAAATATGATTTTAAAATTTAGCTGCATAGAGCAAGGTTTTCTTTGTCCTCTATTTTAGCCCAAAAAAAAATCAAATCAAATTTAGGTATTACACTAGACCAAAGTAACCAAGTTTACAGTTGTGGAACTCAAATGAAACCTTTTTTTGTATAAGAGTGTTATCCATATAGTTATAAAAAATGTGTTTTTGAAAGTAAATGAGGTGTTGTCATACATTTTTAGATAAAAATATACCTGAAAATATTTAATAAAAATTGATAATTCTCTGTTAGTTCTCATAACTTGGAAAATTTCACTTTTTGCAGAGTTGTGTATGTGAGTGCTTGTGTGAACATGTTTATTAAAGTTGTTAATGTAACTTGTTTCATAAATCAGTAGTTAGAAACCTAAACTTAATTGTATAGTTACAGATTGGAATAACCCCTGTAACAACCTAACTACACAATTCCAACATTAAACTTTCTCTCATCTGACTATGAAATCTACATGCAGTTGTTATTGGCATTAATTTAGAATTAGGTCCAAATTATTACATACTTGAATGAAGCACAAATTCAGCTATTTAACTTTTGGTTATTCAATGAGCAATGAGTAGTATTCGCCTATTAATTGTGCTTATTGCAAGAGAAATCTTTAGAAGAGGATATTTGTACTTATTTCTTTTCAAGCCATGTAGGTGAAAAGTTTTTTTCTTAATATATATTATCATTATCTTTAATTTTTTAAAAAGAAATTGTTTTATTTTTGACCTGTATAATAAATTTTTCTATTTTGTAGGTTGTTGCTGGATTTGTAAAAAGCAAAAGAACTACTGAAAAGCAGATGGATTGGTCTCCCTTTTCTTTTTTTTTTCTTTTCTTTTTTTGTCTACAAGGAGAAATCCCCTCAAAGTCACCAATGGCAGAAGATAAGGCAAAAAGAACATTCATCGGTTATTCCTTAAAATCAAGCTATTGCAAATGTTTATGTTCAGAAAACATCTGATTTTGTGCTAGATTTTGTAAAATTGCTTTATTTAGATCCATCAACAGCATTTGTGAGTATGTCAATGGATGGTCAAAGTTCATATTTTAAAGTAATCATCAATTTTTTTTGATTAAGAAGAGAAGAATTATTCACCTGAACAGTGGTGTTCAGCAGTCACCTAAGAGCTTGGGATAGAAACAATTGAAATAGGAGATCAAAGAGCGTTTTTTCAAAAGGGACATAACTCACATTCTACATGTTTTGAGAAAACTGACAAAAAATTATCTATTTAAACTTTCAACAAGTATAAACTTTTATCTTTGTAAGTAGTAGTTTACTGTGATTTTCATAAAAGTAATTTTACTATTATAATCTTCTCTTTTTTTAAAGTATACTTATAACAGTTTAAAATGTGAGAGGTTTTTCAAAAAGGGGATTAAGTCCACATATTTTAAAAGAAATAAAAATTATTTGTAACAAAATTATGTTTTGAATGATTTAGTATTTGTTAACAAAGTTATTTGGAACAGACTCACAAAACTGATGTAACATAAGTTCCTAGAGCCCTCCTAATATTTTGACCACCTTGTTCTTGTTACATGATAAGCAAAGACCCTCTCAAGGATTTTATATATTTGTAACAATTTAAAATTTGTGTGCGCTATTTTAAAAAGTAAAAACTATTATCAATATTTTTTGATGCCGGAAATACATTTAATGCAGACTGGGAAGACATTTTTTCATGGTTTTTAGCCACATTCGTTCAAAGTATGCTGCAGATTAGATTCTTTAACCTCATAAAATGCTCAATTAATTTAATTAGACTCAAATATTAGTTAAAGATTTTTTAACCAGTTAAAGATATTTATGATATAATTAATTAAATTATTGAATCAAACATTTCATTATCATAAATCAAAACCCTTCCTTTACCTCTATTTGCCATCTGAATTTATTTGCTGATACCCCTGGCCCTTTCAGCAGAGACATCATTAATGTAGTACCCCTTAAAGTTTGGGATAAAAGTTTATTTGAATGGGCTTGATATTAAAGTTTTTTAATACATAAGTCTAACCAATTACATTTTAAAACAACAATATAAACATTCTATGATACCAAAAGTAAAACAAAAGTTTAGTATTTTCCTCAAACTCATCAACTTTATTTTGTTTTACATAGAAATCCTTTGCATCATCTAGTACCTCAAACAAAGCGATTAACTTTTGAAAAATATTGTCCTTTTTTAAATAAAGCCAGTGTCTACATAATATGCACTTTGCACTTCAATTTGCTCTTGAGAGTAAGTTCTAATTTTCTGATCTCTTATTGGATGTGGTTTTTTTTTTAAAAAAATCTTTTGGCCATTTTTTGTTTATCTTTAGGAAACCAAACTTTTCCTAGTTTTTTTAACTGTTCCATGTTCTGAAAAAATTATGTAATATTCCAGAGTAGAAAAAATAGTTTCTTTTTTGTGTACCACCTATTTTATACACTCAAAAACTTGATCAGGAAGTAAAAAACTGACCCTCATTGGAAAAAAGTGTAATGCTGGTTTCCAAACAACACAAAACTGAAGACTTTGTTTTCTGATTCTTGTTCACCATAAGACAAAAAATGAAGTTTTTGTCTTATGGTGAACAAGAATCAGAAAACAAAGTCTAATTGTATTTTATCTCCTCTTTCTTTAATTAAATCTTTTTCTAATTTAGACAAGTAGTGAATCAGGGCTGAAGTTACTTCATCAGGTATTCTACCACCTTAAGGTTGCAACAAGGTGTAAATAAAGATGTTGTTTTTATTATGCACTGTTTGATCTTGTTGAACAAAGCATAAAGTATAGAACCAAATTTGTCAAGCATATAATGCTTCACCAATGCTTCACTATTTTTGGAATTGGTTGATTTTATTGCATGTTAAAGCATACTTTAATTACATTTTCATTTTTCTTTTTCATAAGACAGTAAAATTTTTTTGCTCTAAATTTCTGCAAACAATATTTAACAAATTCTTCTGTTTTTAGTTTCATAAAAAATGTTTTTCTTATCAATTTTTTTGCGTTTCACAAAAAAAGAACAGACATCTGTTCTCAGACCTCCAAGTTTTCCAGGTCTCAGACACTCATTTTCTAAGGAGTATTTTACAATATTGTGCAATCTTTTTATTTCAACACATGTAATGGAAAAAAAAAATGTTTTTTTTAAAGCTGTTTTACAACTCCTGTCAGCAATGCTATACTTTATTGAATGTTTTTGTCAACAAAAATATTCATTCCTTGGCTCGTGTCTTTTTACTTGAGCTAATTTAACAAATTTCAGAAAAAAACCATCCTGTTTAACTTTTAATTCTTCATTTTACAGTTTTTGGAAAAAACCTGAAAAAAGATTGGTTTAAAAAAAAAAAATGTATTTTTGACTTATGATATAATTTAGCAACTATTAATTGATCTTTAGAAGAAATTAAAAGGTATATGTTATAAAGTTTAAAGAAAATATAAATTATAAAACTTAAAACTATTGCTTGGTTGAAATTCATAGCTAAAACTAGGAATAACCCTGAACTACAAAAAAGTGACTGGTACAATACAACTGAGCTTACCTGCAATATCCAGGTTGCTAAATTTGCCTGCAAACTAAAATAGGTATTTTTCCAAGAGGTGAATGTCTTTGGCGCTTTTTCTTTTCTGTTTTGTTTATTTGGGAACATTTCTGACCTTGTCTGGGAATTAAAGTGCAAGAAATCATTTCCAGTTCTTAACATATTATTTGTTTAAAAACCATTTTTTAGTTCACTTGTGTTTTGTTGTACTTTTTTTCTGATACTACACCCTTTTGAAAAAATTTAAAGATTTTATTATTGAAAATAAAGCAGATATATAATTTCTGTCCATTTTAACAGTTAGACTTGTACCATTAACACTATAGAATCCAGAAGTAACTAAAACTCAAATTTGGCAAAAAGGGACTTATGTCTCTTTTGAAAAAAAGCTCTTCAATTTAAAAATTTAGATTTTCTTTAAACAAAAATTTTAGAATCACTTGTAAGTTGTTCAGTGTTTGCATGATTTTTGTGGTTTTATTTTTTTCCAGCAAATGACAAAAAAGAAATTACTTTCCACCAAATTGCAAAGAAACAAGTTATTTGGATTTGTTATTGCTATGTGGAGACAATAACAAATTTAAATAATTTGTTTATTTCAGCACAAGAGGTTGCTTTAAATATAGATGAAAAATGAATACAAGTTGGAAAAATCTACATTCTTCTGTGGCATGTACAACTATACACAAACTATTTGGAGAAAGCATTCATGCAAAGTTTATTCTGGCATGGGTGAGGTTTAAGAGACCATGGAGAGAGTCTATAATCAGCAGTTGGTGCTTTTGAAATTAAAAAAATTGAGTTTTAATACTTAATATAAACTAAGGTTTTTTATATCTATTTTCAAAAGGTCCCAACATTATTATATAGTAAAATATTATAAATGTAAATTACAATTAATAAATTTGAAGTGATAAAAACACAATTAAAGGGCCACAAATTCTTTAATGGACTAGGACCCAACAAGCATACCACTTTTTCTAGATTTTAGAAACCCTTGCTTTTATAACTACAAGACAATACTCTTAAATGACAATAATTTCATTTGAGTGCAACAACATTTAACCTAGTGGTCACTTTGGTGTAGATTAATATGTTAATGCAGAAAGAATGGTAAAAATATATATATATAATCATTTAGCTTTACCAGAATATATGTACAGAAAAACCAAGAAGGAGAAATACCAGCAAAACTGTAAGTTAGCTTTCATTAAAATTTCTTACTTTCTTCTATTTACTCCAAGGTTTTCATTTGGATTGTTCTTTTTAGTTTGGTTAAATCTTTTGTGAACAATAAAGAAGACAAAAAACGTGCATATGGTACTCTGCAATCTGTAGGAATTGCATCTGGAAAGGTAGCCATGATTCTTTTTTTTGTTTTTTAGTTTTCATTTGCAATGTTTTAGATGTTTCTTTTTTTAGATTCATACTAAATTTGAAAAATAAGAATATTTTATAAAAATATTCTTATTGTATGGTAGGGAATTAGATGAGTGAGCAGCATTCTCTTGTGGAGAAATTCTATTTATCATAATGTAAACAATAAATTCTATTTATAGAAAGATGCAATTAATGTGAAAGATTTCACTTTTGACAGATTTCTGGCATTTTATAATCGATTTGTAACACGGCATGATTTAGATGGAGTATTTGCAGAATTGTAAGCTTTATATTTTAACTAATAGTTAATTAAATATTGTTCTGTCTTGTAGGTCTGTTTAAATATTATTCTGTCTTGTAGGTCTGTTTAAATATTATTCTAAATCTTGTAGGTCTGTTTAGCTTAAACTTTCCCTTTTAACTTTTTTCTATTTATTTGAACAAAGTGATAAAGAAGGGAGACCCATACTGAAATAACCATAGTTTTTTGAATTCGTGTGTTGTCTTTCAGCTGATTAGCTCTTTGAAATAAAAGTAGAATAAAAGTAGAATTTTTAGTTTAATAATAAATTTCTAAATCACATTAGGTGCTCACAGTTTGAACTCATCAAAAGTAAATCTAAAAAACTATTTTTATTTGTTTTATTGTAATTAGTTTTTTGATTTACTTTGCTTGTTTTTTTAAATTTTTGGCCTTACATTCATTTTGTTTGATATGGAGAGTTTCTTCAGTAAGAATGTATATTGATACTGATTTGCAGTTTCCTTTTTTCTCTATCAATTACTGCTTTTTAAATTCCAGCTTTAGGCAAAAAGTTGAATCATTTCTGGAGTTGATTTTCTGGAGTGATTGAAAAATGTTTATGCTGGATTTGGAAATTAAAGGATAATAGAACATCTTTCTGGTCTCCTAACAGGAATAAACTTTGGTTACATAAAATTTCTTAACAAATATGCTGATAGTAAATTATTATTATTCAAGCAACCTAGCTCAAGAAGAAATCTTCATCTTGCTACTTATTTAGATTAAATGGATACCTACATTTAAAAACCCACCTAAAATGTTAGCAGGCAGATGCTTAAACCCAAGTTTGACCAGAAAGTTCTGTATTTTCAAATATTGAAATAGTCTTACTAGGATTGACTATTGATTGAACTACCCAAGAGTTGATTTCAGAGTTATTGTTATTAAAATGAATGTTAATAGACACTAATATGTAGAGGTTGTAGTTTAGTGTGCCTATTTGTTATTAAAATGAATGTTAATAGACACTAATATGTAGAGGTTGTAGTTTAGTGTGCCTATTTGTTATTAAAATGAATGTTAATAGACACTAATATGTAGAGGTTGTAGTTTAGTGTGCCTATTTGTTATTAAAATGAATGTTAATAGACACTAATATGTAGAGGTTGTAGTTTAGTGTGCCTATTTGTTATTAAAATGAATGTTAATAGACACTAATATGTAGAGGTTGTAGTTTAGTGTGTCTATTTGAGGAAATATGGTAAACAATTGTAGTGTGTTTTCTTTTGCTTTATCAATAAAATCAATTGTTAATTTTAAATGATGATGAATCCCGTTATCTAAATTTAAAAATTGATGATGAGATTCAAAATTTTATCTAAAATGAGAATATTAGGAATCTCTTTTCAAAGATAAGAAAGCTAAAAAAGTGGTTAAACCAATTCTTGAATGTTTCAGTCATCTTACCAAAAATTGTGTTACATCAGAACCACCTGGAGGTCCGTTTTTCAAAAAAGAATCCATATTAAGAATGCCAACATAAATCCTATAGATGTAACTTCAGGTTTCTGAAGTGAAAAATCTAGCTTATATTTTTTTAAATGAGGTCAGCCAATCTTTCCCTGCTAATTTCTTTTCTATCCAGTAATTTGGACCTTAAAACTCTGATTGTCTATTTTGTACTAGCTTTTTATGCAGTGTGGATCTGCTTATACTGCTCAGTTATTATCTTTTACTTTAAAATTTATTGAATGCTTCCAACAACTTGAACAATAGATCCTGGTCTCAACCTGCCATTCTTTGTTGTTCATGGAGACTGCTTCATTTTAATTATATGTAAAATTTACACAAAAATCTGATAACAGAAAATAATCTTTAAATCAGCTTTTGAGGAGGAAATTTTATATTAACTGATTTTGACCAGAACATTTTGCAAATATGTTTTTAGCATATTTAACATTTATGCTTTCAAGTAAAGTTCTCATTTTGGGTCCTTAAGCCTGTATCAGATTTATATATAAATAAGCAATATCTTGAAAACATTTTTGAATATGTTTTTTAAACTGCTGCTTTTTTAACTACTGCTTGGATTCCTTTTTCATGTTGCTTGTTAGTTTTTTTACTTAAAATAAATCAATCAGAAACATTTTCTTTTTTCAGTACAGTTTAAGCCACTCTTTTTATTGCTGTTTGATTATGTAACTATTTTTGATTTGTCTTTTTCTTACATAAAATACATTTTAAATTATAGCTTCAATTTCTATTGATACTATTTTAAAACACTATATACCATTACATTAAAAAGATTTTTACAAAGTATTTTCTTAATATCTAAAGATATTATGAGATTAGTTTTTAAATTGTAATCCAGGTCTTTGTAACAAGTATTTCATGTTTCCAAGAGCACTGGTTATTTTGGTAAAATCTTCCCTAAACATTATTTTAAACAGGATATTATTTAGCCACAAAAAGAAAACATTTTCCTAATATTTAAAAAAAATTTTCCCATATTCTAGGCTTAATCCATGTTAAAAAGCAATTCTTTCTCTCTTTATCAACTAATGTGGTAAAATTTATCTCTCTTTATCAACTAATGTGGTAAAAACTTTCTTTTTCTATCTACTGTGGTAAATTCCATTTACTATCTTCATGTGTGCATACAATCTCAGTCTAATTACTTGTTGTTTTTTTTTACTAAGTTATTACACAAAGTATTGGTCTTCTGTTTTGGTTTTAATTTTTCAATTTTCTTTTTCTCAGTAGCTCTGTATGTAATTGAATTGAAAAAATTTGAGAATTTTTTTAAGAGTTTTAGATGAGGTTTTTAGTTAATAATAAATGCATGTGTTATATTTCTTAGAGGTGCCAAAAATAAACCATACTTGACAACAGACCAACTAGTGGAGTTCCTTAATAATCGACAACGTGATCCCAGACTCAACGAAATATTATTTCCTTACTATGATATAAGTGGCGCTCAAGCAATAATTAATACTTATGAACCAAATAAAGCATTTGCTGATAAAGGTTTATTGCACTACTGTAATTTCATTCAAAAACTTATATTTTTTTTTAAACAAAAAAGATCCAGTTTTAATTCATTTCTGTTTTTATTAGGTTACATTTCTATTGATGGTCTGACCAAGTTTTTGATGAGCAATGATGCTTATATTCTTTTGCCTGGAAAATTGCAAATCCATCAAGATCTTACATTTCCAATCCCCCATTACTTCATTAATTCTTCACATAACACATATTTGCAAGGTTTTTTATTTTTAATTTGGTTTTGTTCATCCTAAAGAAAAGTTTTTATTCTAAAATAAAAAAACTATTTCATAAAATCTTAACATAATTAGATTTTATGCTACGTTTCCTATAATTTTTTCTTCAAAATGAAATATTTTCAATTACAGTTATCAAATTTATATAAACTCTCTGTACGAATTCTTGTATGAACTTACTTCCAATAATCTAATTGAAGGAAAGAAAGTTGTTAGGATAAAAAATTGCTACTGTACTCACAACTGAGGAGTGATAGTAAGATAAATACCATAACAAATGATGCATCCTTATCTAGGGCACCAGTTAACAGGCAAATCTTCAGTTGAAATCTATAGGCAGGTTTTGCTCGCTGGATGTCGTTGCATTGAGTTAGATTGTTGGGATGGGCGTACTGAAGAGCAAGAGCCTGTTATCACTCATGGAATGACATTATGCACTGAAGTCCCATTCAAGGTATTTTTGTTTAGTGCAGCTACACTTTTAAATATAAAGATAATTGGTTTTATTAAAGAGATGAAAAGTTTAGAGGTTAAAAGATGCAATAATGTGGACTAATGTGGTTCAATAAAAGAGTGAATTTAAAAATTAAAAAAATGGAAAATTTAAAATTGCCCTAACAGAACTTGTAGGCAATTAAAAATTGCCTGTTTAGTTTTCTTCTTTTCATAACCTGCCAACCATTTTATATAAGCATCTGTTAAATTTTAAAAATTAGCTACATTTTTTGGCTAGTTTTAAACTTTGGTAAAATAAAAACAGCTGAGAGGCTTTTAGTCTACTTTTTGAATATAGCAAAGTGCTTTATTTGACGAAAAGTTGTAGGTATTTTTGTTCCAAAAGTAAAATCCTCACAAAAGTTATTACAATTAGATGCACAGCACTTCATAGACCTTAATCTTTCTTTTATTCATTTTATAATTTTTGCATCCTCTATAACTTCATAAATGAATCACATTAAACAGCTGCACTAAAGTTTAAAAACATGGTTGAAAGCCTTTGTAAATTTCAAAGGCTATAAGGCTGTAAATTTCAAAGGCTGACAAAGACAATTGTTAATTTTTTAATGAAAATTGTGTTATTGATATCTTACTCTTTTAATGAAAATTGTGTTATTTATATCTTACGTGTTTGAAAAATTATTTTAAAAGGATGTGATTGAAGCAATTAAAGAATCAGCGTTTAAAACATCTGAGTACCCTGTGATACTGTCTTTTGAAAATCATTGCTGGTAAGTTTGTAATAATTTTAAAACTTTATTATTTTCCAATTTTCAATTTTTTTTTTTATTATAAATGAAGTTTTAACATGGTTCACAACATTTTAGCAGATAAGTTTAAAATCACAGTGAATTTCCTTTTAATGTATCTTGTATTTGAATTTGTGAACAATTGTGTTGAACCTAAAAGTAATTAAATAGACTTAAGTGTCATTGAACTAAAACCTTTGAATGTCATTTTGGGTATGCATCATATCTGTCATTTCCGGTGCTTGCACCAATTCTACTTTTAAAATAATTATGATAATTTTGATAAGAAAACAGAGGCCACTGCTATTGACAAGGTTGCTACCTTTTGAAAACAAGTTCTATGCTGTCCAAATATATTCCCAAATTAATAGTCAAAATTAGTCAACAATTGAGGTTGTGTTTTAATTACTGTCATCATTGATTAAATTTAATTGCCTTGGATGAGGTACTGGATTACTGGTTATATTGGTTTTACTGGTTACATTTGTTTTACTGGATTTGGGTTTATCTCCAGTCTCTCCCACACTGCTACCATTCTCCTCACTTTCCTAAAATCAGAAATATTGCTAATGACATCAGTTGTTTTGTATTTAGCAGGGTGAACATGGAAGAATTGCTGCTGACTCAGGCTTGAGGATTTTTCTCTGTTGATAATGATCAGAAAATGGTGATGTAGGGGAGTTGTCTAGCCAATAATTATTGAAGTATTTCTTTTTTCTCCTCTTTACATGAAAAAAGGAGATAGTTCAAGAATCATTGGCTCTCCAGTTGTAAATAAATAAATTATGCATAAGACAGGTTGTCATATTTTTTAAATTGTTGATGTATTGGTGAGGAATGATTTTGATCTTTAGGTCCAGTTTGCCAAATTACTTTTTTCTAGACTAAAAATCTCATGACCAATCAACCTGTTTTGTTCAACAAATTCCATTATTTGTAGATATTTAGTTACTTGTATTGAATAAAAAAGAATATACAAATTTTATTAGTATATTTTAAATGACTCATAAGTAACATTTATTAGTCAAGTATGTTTTTTTATTAAAGTTAATGAAGTACTGAGTTAAGTTTGTGATCTGGGCAAATGATGGACGCAGAATCAAGGGATGTAACCATTTTCAATACATGACATTTGTTAACCCATTTCCACAGCTCAAATCTTCCATTATTTTAGTAAAGGGGGGGTTGATAAGCATCTTTTAAATACCAGTGGTAGAAAGTCAAAGATAATTGCTTACACTTTGGCAAGTCCTTCACAAAAATTATTGGCAAATCTTTCTACATGAAAAATTTTATATTTAGAAGTTTTTGAAGATTTCTATAGATTTTTTTTATTAGTGTCAATAGCAACATTTAAGAAATCAAATAGAAAATATAACTGTTCAATGCTAACTGTTTATGATGCTAGAATTTAGCAATTTATTTTATGGGAAATCATGAAGGTTTTTGCCAGATTGTGGTTTTAGGGATTGGTAGTTTCCTGGACTGATAGTCATTTGGCAGTTTTTTATTTCAAGTTGTGATGTGTACATTTGTAATTCAAAAAATCACAGAATTTTTAGTCATTTTATCAGTCATTTAGTGTTAGTACAGTCTGTAAAGCAAGGAAGGAGACAGTCAAACTGCTTTAAAATGTGTAAAAATTATGTTTACGTTAAAATACTATTTTAGTGCTAAGCAACAAAAAAAAATGGCAAGTTATTGTGTGCAAATATTTGGGGACCTTCTTCTCAATAAAGAACTAGAAGAATGCCCTGTAAGTTCATATCTATATTCAATTGCTTGTCACAAATCAAATCGTAAAGAGACTATCAGAGGAGATGGAGTTTTTGTTCATAAGAGGACTGATAATTTTTTTATATTATATTTTAAATTTCTTTTTAAAAATTGTTTTAATGAAGCAATTTTTTTTTTTTTTATTTATTTTTTTTTTCTTTCAGCTTACGCCAGGAACACCATTACCCAGTCCAAAAGTACTAAAGAGAAAAATCTTGATAAAAAATAAAAAACGAGCAATAAAAGGTGAGACAATCTTCAATTAAGTGCCTATTTTATAGAAGATTATGTGTTGAGTCTCCTGAAATTCTAAAAAGATTAGCAATTATGATAAAAAGAAGTTAGTTAAAAAAATGATCAACTGACATTTATCATTTAAACTTTTTACTAATCCTATAAATAATTGGTAGCTTTCTAGAATATAAAATTAATTTGTGTAAATTTGTTTAATTATTATAATAGAATAGTTTGCAAAATCTATTTGTTCGAAATTAATTGTCGATTTGTTTTTTTGGAAGAAGACATAAATAAATTAAGTGTTATTGTTTTTGAATGTAGTTATCAGTATGCTTAATGAAATAAACAATAATGTAATAACATAAAACATATATTATATATGTACATATATGTAAAATTGAAAAGTTTTTTATCACTATTGTGATTTTTAAAATGGTGATAAAGTGTATGACTTTTTTTTTTTTAGTCCCTGTGTCAGAAACAAAAAATTCAACTTCATTCACTCAATCCATTGATTTGAACATGAGCGGTGTTATGCTTGAAATTTCTAATATGGAGGACATACCTGAAGACGCAGAGATAAAAGAAGTTGTACCAAAGTCTGAAGTAGGTGACCTTGAAAGTTTGTGAACCAATAGAGCTTATTTCTTGGTTTGCTTCATATATGTTTTCTTCATAAAGTTTATTCGCTTTTTAAATGCATTTCTAGGAAGAAGAAACACCAGAGGTTGAAGCTCAGCCAGAGTTATCAGAATTAGTCAATTATTTCCAACCCGTTCATTTTCGAGGATTTGAAAGAGCAGAAAGTGTGTTAAAATATTTACTTCAAAATACTTCAAAATACTTCAAAATTTCATTTGGAAATTTAAAAAAAAATTAAAGAAATTTTATTGTCATTTTCAATCTGCATGTAAAAATAAACTAAAAGCATGTATTGTGATTCTTCTAAGTTAGGAAATATTTAAATCTAATTTCATAAATCTTCCAACTGGTCTATTTTCTAATTAGTTCCATATAAAATCATTAGGCAGTTTCTTTTTTCATTTTTATGTTACACTAAGCTTTGAATTTTTATGATTTTTATTGAAGTTTTATGATTTTTATTGAATTTTTATGTGTTGATATGAAACACTATAGAAAATTTTTCTTTTAGAGGTAAAGCGTTACTATGAGATGTCATCTTTCAGTGAAAATGCTGCAATGAATCTCCTTAAAGAGCAGCCTGTAGAATTTGTCAAGTATCTTTTTGTAGTGATAATTTTGATAAAACATAATGATTTTAGATTATGTAGATAGTCTATTAAATATGTATTTGTAATCAGATTACTGTGTATATTATGACAGGTAGTAATAAGTAAGAAATAAATTTTAAATATTTTGATTAACAAACTTAAAGTTATAACAAGTTCCAGGCAAGTAGAATTTATCCTAAAGGTAGTCGCGTAAGCTCTGATAATTATATTCCTCAGTTGTTTTGGAATGCTGGGTGCCAGTTGGTTGCGCTAAACTTCCAAACCTTAGGTAAAAAAATTATTCACATTTTTATCAAGGTTTCTATAAAAATTATGTTTGTCATTTTAATTGTTTTTAACTTTACTGCTATTTCTAAAGTTTTATTTTCTTCCTTTAGAGTATGGTGATTTTTTTTTAAAAAAAAATTGAATCTTTTTTTTGAGTTACTTTGTCAAAATAGTATTAGTAGTTTGCTGTTAGTAAAGTAATGGGCATTATACTTAAAAGTAGTAAAAAAAACTTTCAGCATCAGTAAGTTCTAGAAAGCAAATTTTTTTCTGAAATTTCTTGTGATTTTAAATGTCTAAATATAAAAATTATTTTAAAAGAATGATGCAGGAGTTTTTACTTTTTTCCATTACAAGCAATGGAAAAATGACATTTTTCCATTGCTTGTAATGGAAAATGTAATTTATTTAATGGAAAATTTAATGTAATTTATTTAATGGAAAAACAAAGCACCAATGTTTAATCTATACTTGCAGGTGTTAAACTTTAATTTTTCATTCAAAATTGTAACAACCAATTTTGACTGTTGAAACTTTTGCATTTTTCATATTTTACGAAGTTCTAATCATGTAAAAATCAAAGAAAAATTCAATCAAATGTCCTGAGAGAGTTGGACTTGGAATAACCTCTTATTTGTAAACCTAATTACTGTTGCAAAAACCAAGTAGCAAGTACTTCAAATGCTTTAAATAAAACTCTTTAGTGTAAGCAATTGGTGAATAATTCAAACTCTTTTGGCTATTGTAACAAATTTTAGGTTTTTTTGGTAGTAAACATAGAAATCAAATAAATCTTCATTAAAAATTTTTACAGTAATTGAAGCTTTTTTTAATAAAGCGTACAAAAAAATCAACTTTACACAGCTTTACTTTTTTACGTTTCATAAATTTATTTCTATTTCCTGGTGTATCTATAAATAAAAAAGTTGAACTCACTTAATTTCAACTCCTTTAATTCAAAAGATCATTTAACTTAAACAAATTCTATGGTCCTGTCAGGATTTACTAGTAAACACTAAACTCTTATGATTTGAAAGCTCATGTAATTCAAACCTATTTTGAGGCACCTAGAGGAATTGAATTATGTGAGTTTCAACTGTATTAAATTTTTTTATTAGGTTTTTTAGTTTTCTATAAATCATTAATTACAGTAGGTCATAAGTTACAGTTTGAAAAAGATATTTTATTTTTTATTTAGATGTTCCTATGCAGCTAAATCTTGGTAAATTTGAAATTAATGGACGCTGTGGGTAGGCTTTTTCATTTTTACTGAACAAACTTACCTAATTAAGAACCATAAGTTTTAATTGAAGAGAGAATTAAAGTGATTGAATAAAACAATAAACATTTGATGATGTTTTGTATCATATATAAATCTTTATCAGTTTGATAAGAATTTATATATGATACAAAACTGTTTGTAATAAACAACATCAAAAATGTCATTAAACTATCATAACAAGGAGTTGTTTTTTTAAGGTATCTTTTGAAACCAGAGCACATGAGGCGTCATGATCGCACTTTTGATCCATTTGTTGAATCTACAGTAGATGGTATAATAGCTGGCACTGTTCAAGTCAGGGTAATATATTTACTATTTTTAACCTTCCTTTACTTTTTTATGTATTAAAAAAAAGTAAAAAAAACTAAAGCTATAATATTGAAATTAAAAAAAATTAAGACAAAAGTATGTTATTTTTGTCTTTTTTTTTTTTTAATTTTGATATTATAGCTTTAGCTTTTTTAAACAGATTACAAGACATTTAGTATATTTATTTGTTTTGGTTAGCTAATAATATCATTTCTCTATTACAATAATTGTCATTTTCAATATTAATCATAGTTCATATTAAAACAGTAAAACTCAAACGAGGAAACTTTTTATCTCTTAATTTGAAGAGTTTAACTCAAAAAGCTATTGAGTGGATATTTTTTTTTATAAAACTCAGTTCTAAGCTTAAAAGTAACAATGTTCTTTTTTATCTACGCTTTTTTTTTTACTTAAAGTTTTTGGTTAAAAGGCTTAAAAGTTTGTTTAAAAATTTAAAAGATTATGTTTAACATTTAACTAAACTTTTTCTTTTTTAAAAACTTTTGCAACTCATTTGCAAATTTTGTAAACAAATTTTAAAACTTTTTCGCAAATTATCTTTTCAAATTTTTAATTATTTAAAAATTTTTCCCCACTTGTTTTAATTGTTCACTTATGTGGATATTTTTAGGTGATTTCTGGTCTGTGTTTTACCTTAATGTTTTTAGGTCATTTCTGGACAGTGCTTGCTAGAACGAAGATCTGGAACTTATGTTGAAGTGGAAATGTATGGTTTACCAGCTGATACTGTTCGCAGAAAGTATCGTACCAAAGTTGTATCTAACAATGGACTTAATCCAGTTTATGATGAAGATCCATTCAAATTCAAGGTCTTTGATGTTCTTTTTCATATTTAGAGTTCATTTTTGCAATATCTTGAAATTTATAGTACATAAATTTTATTTTAATTATCTATTTCATGGTAAAAATTGGTATTTCTTTGCTGGTGACACTCTAGCCTAATGCTAATTATGTAATCATTGTTACATACATTTATATAAATTATTTAACTAAGGTATTCCCTCTCCAAAATTAATTGTCGCAAATATAAATTTCTACTTAACAACTAAAAATAAGTATTAAGTTGCTATTTTGTGTAATTTGTTGACCATTTCATTGTTACTAAATGGTGACCAACATCTCACTTAACCATTATCTTTTTTTTAACTGGAATATTTTTTCAAGGTGATTTTGCCTCATCTTGCTGAGTTGCGAATAGCAGTATATGAAGAGAATGGAAAAATGATTGGTCATAGGTTATTACCTGTTGATGGCTTGTCACCAGGTTTTTATCTTTTACTGAATTTTATTCTTTATGTATTAAATAAACTATAACTAAACCTAAGTAAATGAATTTTACAGATATGATTGTCTGTATTAACTTGTAATTTTTACTCTCTGTATCAGAAGTTGGTATAAATAAAATTAGTAATTTGTAAATAGTTTTATGTTTAAAACTAAGTTGTAAAGTCAGCACACTGTGGTTTGTTGCATTTATTATTGTGTAATAATTTTGTACTAGTTTTGTATCCAGAAAGGTTGGGTGCAGTTTAAAAACTGAGATACTGAGACCATTTCTGCTGTGATATTCTGCTTATATGAGTTAATGTTCTAAGCTTATTTGCATACATCCTCTTTAAGAAATATTCATAAGAAATATTCTAGATGACTCAGATCTGGATTTGTAGTGGCTGATTAACATCACTTCTTTGGGAAATAACTCCTTTATGGCTTCATTTGAGTCATTTGATGTTTGACAAGCAGCATTATCTTGTTAAAACCATATTTTTGTATTGAAGCCATGAAGCTGTTGTGAAAAAATTGTCGCTAAACAATTTGAATTCTACTTGCAGTATCATCTTGAATTTATTTGTGTTTGACCTCTGTTTGATCTTCAAAAATGTAAGGGCAACTTATGCCTTTGGCAGGCATTACCACCTAAAGTTTCTGTTTGGAGTTTTCCAGTAACACAAAGTTAAATAACAGTAACGTAAAGTTGACCAGTAACATAAAGTTTCATCACTGAATATGTCAAAATTATCAAGCTGCTGAACCATAAATCTTGTGCTCTTAACTTCTTTATGAGCAGGTAATGTTGGAATTTTCACAATAGAATTACTGTTCTGGTAATATGCTCATACACAAAGCACACGCTGTTGACTGGTGAATGGTTTCATTGCTACTGAATCATCACAAACTAAGCTGCTTAGTATTGCACCCCTCCACCTCTCTGCCCAGCTGTCTCTCAGTAATTTCAAAAAGAAAGAGTATTCACCCTTTCTAGATACTTTGTATTAATTGTGTCACGTATTTTTTAAAAGCTGTTTTTAATTTTAAAAAATATGAGTTTATTTTTTAAATTTAGGGTACAGGCATATTAAACTACGAAATGAATCATATCAACCCTTATGTCTTCCAACATTGTTTGTTGATATTGTTACCAAGGACTATGTACCTGAAAGTTTTACAGGTTCATACTTTCTTGTAAACTTAAAGTTACATTAAATGATATTTGCTTTGCTTGTGAACAAATTTTAATTCTAAAATTGTTGTAATATTTTTGTCTGAAGTAAAAGATCTTTAATATTGTTAGTACTCCCTTGATTTGAAACATCAATTAAAACAATTTTTTTCAAACGTTTAGATTTTGCTGATGCTCTATCAAATCCAATGAAGTATTTGTCTGATAAAGAAAAGCGTACTCAACAATTGGAAGCGTTTGACTTTGAAGAATCAGATTCAACGGTATATTTTATCCAGTTTTGTTTTTGATTGTTAAGATTTTAAAAGCAAAAAGGTTTATTCATCATTCAATTATATCCAAATTTAATCTTTGAAGCTTTTTTATTTTAAATCTGATATTTTGCAGCATAAAAAATTTGTATAAAAGAAAAACACAAAGTTTGTCATCAAATCATAAATTTAAAATCAATACTTAACACCCTTGAATATACTTATTTGTTATTTAGAAATTATTTTTTTATTTATTAATTTGCTAAAACATTTCTGATCAGTTTTTTTTTTTGTAGCTTCAGTTTAAAATTTCAGGTTACATCAAATGCACCAGAGTTCTTAGTACCAGAAACGCCTGCAGTGTCTGCAATGAAAAGAGGAAGTATAGTTTCATTACAAACCATCATTAATCAAGATAAAAGAGATAAGCGGGATGCTAATAAAATTGGTACTTTTGTTATTACTTGTTCAATGGTTTCTCTGATGATTAGTAGCTATAAAGGATCAAAATGAATACTTTAAAATATAAAATATTTTTTGTTAAAGATAATAGTGATGTTTTTAAATACTTTGTGTTTAAGATTTTAAGTTCAAAACTCTTTATAATAGCTCTTTAGAATAGTTTTTTTAGAATCTTTTGAAAATCAGTTCTTTACAAACAATAGTAATTTGTTTGTGACAATTACTTTTTAAAAAAAAAATTGTTTACTAAAAGCATTCTGCAGAGATCTTTGTTTTTATGTGCGTGGTTTATTTTGCAGAATAATGGTTATTTAGAAAGTTAGAAATCATAATTTAAAAAATGAAACTAAAGTTTTAGTAATGTATTTGTAAAAACTGTGAAAAAGTGAAAACTGCTCTTTGCCTGTACCTGTATAGTAACCAAAGCTTTAAAAACAAATTTATCACAAATCATAACTACCAAGTCATATACTCAAGAATTTAATGAAGATTTGGTTTTTTAGTTTTTTTAAATTTTCAAGAAGTATTCTTTTATGTATAACTTTTTTAAATATTTTTACTCATTTGGTGGATCCTAAAAATTTTTTCTGATTGATTTTGTTTTAGAAGCCATAAAGAAGCAAACTGTTGAGGGTCTAGGAAGTCGCACTCAATCAGAAGTATTTGGAAAAACAGAATCCCCTGTAGAATCACTTCAAAGATCTTTTAGTGCAAGTGTGTCTGAAGAGCACCATATTCGTCATGGTATGTTGCAGTCTTACTAATTTTTTTTCGTAAAAAAGTACTATTAATAGATTTAAATTTTTGATTAAAACTTCTTAGGTATCAATGCTTGATAAGAGTAGAGGTGTTAATCAATTATATCTTTTAATTAATTATAAATATAGTTATATTTTGTGTTTTTGGGTAATTGCATAAAATATAGTTTCCCCCTTACTTAGACTATATGTATAGAAATGCTTGACGTGTTTAATAGCATCTTTAATATACCTATTATTTAAAAACTAAAACTAATTAACCACCTTTTGCTAAAGAAATACCCATTTATAATATCAGTTAAGCTAGAAATTTATTCCTCAATATAAAGGAAAAAATGAAATGGTTTTCCAACCAGTTTTTGATTCTTAGCCCTTTTTCCAACCTTTTTGATTTTCTGACTAAGCATCATTTACTTAAAGGCTAAGAAATTATTAAAAAGCCAATCAGTATAAATTGGACACAACATTTGATGATATAACTCCAATATTTACTGAATATTTGTAAAAATTAGCACCTTTTAAGCAAAAAACAATGAACTTTACAAATCGCAAGATACTACACACAAAACAAATTGACATCCAGAGATTGTTTGCTTTGATGAGACAGCCGCTTACAAGCAAGCAAGGCATGTCAATGTTGCTTTTGAGGGAAAGTAAAGCTGAGCTATCAAGGCTGACTTTTAAATTGCAGAATGTTTAGAGAAATGTCCTTATTCATCTATGAAAATCATGCAGACTTAGGGTTCATATATTTGGATTGATTTGGCTTTAGTTCATTATTTAAAAAGATCAATTAGCATGATTCTTTCTTAAGGTTTTTTGATTTTGTACTAACCGTTACCTGTAAAAATCTGAAGTATTTTATGTTACTTAAAAGTTGTTTTTATAAAAAATAAAAATTTGTTTTTATAAAAAATAAAATAAAATTTTTTTTTTTTTTTAACTTTTGTAGATATCCTTAAAATAAGTGCTCCATCAACTGACACTCTTAAAGAACATAAGGTATACATTTTTGAGGTTCTTTCAAAGATTATGAAATCCATGAGAAAAAAATGCTCATTTTTTACTTGGCTTCTTCTTTACCATCACTATGCAAGCATTTCTAAAAAAAAATTTTTTATCTGACAGAAAGTTGTGTTTCTTTTTTCTGACAATCAAAAGTGTTGTGCCTCACTATTTATGAATGCTACTTTTTCATTTAAATAAAGAAATGGTCTTTTTTTCTATTATGTACTCATTGTTTTTTCCACTTTTAAATAAATATTGTTTAATGTTTGAGTAATTATCATTTAGTTGTATAAAAAATTTCAACAGAAAATTGATGCTGAGTTCCTAGCTTTAATGCAAAAGCAAGCAAAAGTAAGTTTTACATCTTTCAAAAAATAAAAAAAAACAATTCTTTGATTTTCTAGCTCTTCTTTCAATTCGTTATTCTCTTAACATTTAAGGAGCGAATTTGCTTCAAAAAAGAGCTTGAAGTTGAAACAAAAAGGTTGACTAATAATGTGGAGAAACAAAAATCAGAAATGCAAAAGAACCACAGCAAGCTTCTTAAAAAGGCTCAAGTTGATGGGTTTGTGAGATATTCTTATCATAAAAACTATAATGAAGTGAGATATAATTATAAAAATACAAAAAGTTCATTGCCATTAACATGATCATTAACAAGAATACCATTATATCAGATACTATTATATCATATATCATGAATACTATTATATCATATATATTACAGCAAGAATATTATTATCATCTTAAGTGATTGCAATAAAAATTTCGTGTTTAGGAATTATAATGAAGTATACAAAGGTTGTTTAAATGAAATTCAGCAGTTAAATTTGCATCATGAACATGAGGTACGATTTTGTCGTCTCTTCTAAATCTTTTTTTTTAAATTTTTTATATGATCCAAAAGAGATCAATTTTTAAGGATCATTTTAAAATCCTTCTACTTATTTATTAGATTAGTTTGTTGATGCGTGAGCAAAAGCAAAAAATGAAAGAGCATTTTGTGCGATGTTATGAAGAGCAGTTCGAATTTTTAAAGAACAAAGTTGAACCTGTATAATTATATCTTTTTAATTACTGAAATTTCATTTGGTCATTTTCTTTTGTCATTTACTTAAATGTTATCAGTTGCTGCTTTTATCCTAATCTGTTCATTATCTTAGACAGTTCATTAATGTTAAGATTTATGATTATATTTTAGAAAATTTCAGAACTCAAAAAAATACTTAATCTTTATGAAACTGCCGATCGTAAGAAGTTAGAGGAACGTCATCTAGGGTACGTTAACCTTGCTTTTAGTATTTTTAGTGACATTTTCTTAAAAATCTTTTTAAGTTTAAGTGCATCATACATGACTTTCCAGAAACAAAATTAAACAATATTTTCTTACTTTGCATAGAGATATGCTCACGCTTAAAAAAGACCAAGATAAATTCAATCGTGGTGAGTTAAAAGAATTAATGCGTAAGTCGAAAGACAAAATTGAACTTCAAAAAATGAAACGCGTTCAGAACAAGAAACATATTGAGCAGTCAGTCAAAGAAAGACAAAGTGTAAGTGTAACAGAGTCTTTAAAGTTTGTAAGGTTTTTTTTTTCTATGATTACATTTCCGTTCGGTAAATTTTATCTAATATCTAATATAAGATTCAACGTGTATATATATTCATGTTAACTCTAAGCCTTTAAATTAGTTACTTTTGGCTACTAGCTATACTTTTATGGAACGTTATTTCTTTGTAAACAACCTTGATCTAATGAAAGCAGTGATTAAAATTTGACAGTTTTTTAATTATATCATTTGAAACTTTGAAATAAAATTTTAAAGTTCTATGTTTGTTTTATTACTAATCATTTTTTAACTGCTTTTTAGATGAAAGAATTCCAAGAGAAAGAAACACAGATTCTTATTAAAAAATACGAGGAACAGATAAATATTCTTGACCAAAGACATGACAAAGTGAGTTTTCTGATCAGTTAAGACAATCTGCAATTATATAAGAGCGATTTTAGACTGCCCATTAACATAGAGTTGGCATTTTTTAACACAAACAATTTTGCCATAAAAATTCTCTCTTCTTTGCTCTTTTCTATCAATATACAAATAGTTTTTCTGCAAAGGTGTTCTCTGATGACTACAGGTGTTCTCTGCAGGTTCCAAACACGTAATTACTTTTCTCTAAGAATTCAACAATTGTTAATCGCTTTTATTAAAACGATTTAAAAAACGTCGTGGTTGAAGTTTTGCTATTTGATTATTTTTAATATTTTTTACTTCTGTAAATTCTTTTATGCCAAAATTTTCCGCCTTTAGGATGTTAAAGAACTAGATCAAATCTTCTCCGCAAAATGTGCTCTGTTAGATTCTCAAGATCTACAAACGATTGTTCCCGATCTTGCTAACATAGTCACCGATGTACCCACAAATTAAATTGCGTTTTTGCAGTAAAAGTCGCTTTGATGATTTTATTGCCAAACGCATTAAAAGAATTTTAAATGCATCGTCTTATTTTATTATTTTTTGTGTGTGTGTGTTTTGTTTTGTTTTAATCTCGATTATTTATTTATTGTTAATATATAGATAGAAATTATGCACTGTATATATTTACCAGATGTTTTAGTTTTTATTTTTTTAAATTATGTGGAATACCGTTAGTTTGCTTTCAACTTTTGTGTGCGGACCTTTTGTATTTATAAAGAAATTTTTAAATTTTTTTTCCCTTGGAAATCAGAGTCAGAAAAGTCGATGGTGTAACCGCCGCACAAACTGATTTTTTTTTTAAATATCTTCAAATAAATAACTTAGAATTTTAAAACATTAATTTAGAATTTTCATTCGAGTTTTCATTAAAAACTCACCAGTAAAAAAAGTTTCTGAGTTTTCTTTCAAAGCCGCGTTATATTTAAAAAAAAATTTTATCTTGGTTTAAGAAAAATATCTCGCGCTATTTGCATGTTGTCTTTTTTAAACAACTTGGTTATTTTTACAACAATTGCACCCTTGTTATTTATAGAAGGTATTTTTATGCTTAGTCTGTGTTATGATTTTTATTATATAAATTAACACTCCTTTCTATTAATGTCTGCTATGGTTTCAGAGAAAAATAAACAAATTTATATTTTATATGATTTTATTATGTTACTTTAGCGTCGTATTTAACAATCGCGGCTAAAATGAATGGAAGGTTTGATGGGTTCCCAAGTCTTGTATTATGATGTAATTACAAGACCTGGAGGGGAGGGGGAACGTGTCAATAGCCTTTCTTATATTTGTTATGTAACGTTCCAAGCACTTAAAACCTTTGGAGAATGGAAAAAATATTTTTCAACAATTGAAGTCGTTATTTACACTTTTTCTACACTATGAATACAAAAGTACTTTATAACAAATTCGTTTGTTTGTTTTTTTTTGACCTTTTATATTAACTCGTTGCAGATTTTAAAATGACTCATACCAGAAGTTTGCTGTTTACGCAAAAAATATGTTATTTCCTAAAATGTTTTTTCAATGATGCAGTAACAGTAAATATTTGAATGATTTATTGAATGCTATGATTGGCTTTTAAGTTTGAAATCGATGTAATGAAGTTTTTGGGAATGGGTATGAAGTTAAAAAGAAGGAATGTATTGGACATGACCAGAAAGGGTTGGGTACTGGTTTTAGTGAATTTTAAAAAAAGTGTTGATCTTTTAAAATCACTTCTCACAAACAGTGAGCTCCCTAATCGCTGTTTGGTCTCACAAAATCAGAATGAATCTGTGAACGGAGTTCTTTTACGGAGGTCAAAATGTAATAAAACTAAATTTTGTAGTTGAATAAAAGCTGAAATTGCAGTTGCAGAAACTGTGCAGCAGTTTAATGTTGGTGTTAAGTCTAAAATAGAACTTTTTAAATCTATCGGATTACCATTTTTTTACCAGACCTCCATTTACCATTTTTACTTTTATTGAGTTTTTGTTATGTTAAAGTTAGTATATGGTGTTTGCATACAAAGTTTAAAATTCTTGATATTTATATTTCTGGGTTATATTTATCTTTAAAAAGTGATAAGATAACGATTTTGTGAAAATTTGTAGACTTAATTAAGTCGGAAGACTTAATTAAGTCTACAAATTTAAAAAAGAAAATAGCACATGTAACACAGGTACCTCCAAACTTTTCCTTTCTTTATGTAGAAATTTTAAGTTTAGTTTTATTAAAATATAACATGCTTTTGCATGCTAAAGGTGTGTACCAAATTATATAATTTAGAGCAGTTCATCATATATTTTATATATTTTTTATGGTTTTTTAAATGAGGCATGTAAATTTTTCAAGAGGATGATGTTTCTGCAAGTTTCTAAAAACAAAAAACTGTTTATCTCAGTTTAAGGACTTTTGGGGTAGCAACACTGTGCGGAATACTCAAAGTACTCGCTCTTTTGATTGAAACTTTGGACATCCACATCGATATTAAGCATTTAATGTAGGAAGTAGGTTTTAAATTTTTTTTTTTTTTTTTATAAATCATATTTATTACTTAAAAAACCTGTTTTTAAGGTTTTACTCCCTGGAGCATAAATTTTTCAAAAAAATATTCCTCCATCCTGTTTGTAACAGCATTATTGATTACTAAATAAAATTGTTTTAAAGATAATTTTACCCAATCGATATTCTGCACATTATTTTCAGCCTTTATTTTGTCAAGCTATCTCCTGATTTGATTTAACAAAATTTCTGAATTTTTTTTTTAATAAATATAGTTCAAATATTTCTAAATTATCTCTGAAAATTTCAATGTCTTAACGTAAATTGTAAAATATTCTGTAGAAAACTTTAAAAAATGGTTTATGGTATATGACCACCTTAATCACGGAATAAAGTTAATTTCTTTATAATAGTGTTAAACGGATTTGACATGAGTGTATTCTCTCAAACATGCAGAATGATAATAATCCTTAGAATTTTAAATATTTTGCTTTGTTATAAGTTACTATAATTAAAAAAAAAAATACAAGTATGCCATTATATGCAACTAACTCCTCCTATGATGACATACTTTAAATAAATTAAACAAATAAGAATTACTTTTGTTTTTTATTCATCAAAATTCATATAAAAAACAAATTAAAAGCATATATATGATCTGTAAACATAGTTCAAATAATTTTTTTTCTTCTATCTATCTCCTGTAGACATCTCTGGGTCTTCTGGGATGTTTGTGGAGGTGCTCTATCCTGCTGGGATACAAGATTGTCATCTGGAGAGTAGTGGGCATCAATCCAGGGTTTGACATGGTTCTCCAGGATTTGAATGTACTCATCGTTGTCAACTTTCTGACCAGATTTGATAAAGATCGGAATCACTTTGAGGCCATCGAAAGAAATCAGGCCAAACATCAAAACTGAAGCCGGATTTTGGGTTTTAAATGGATACGTTATATGCTCTGGGACTGCCTGATGACTAAAAAAACGGTTGGTTCTGTGGTTTGAGACAGAATTAATAGTAAACAAGTTCTCATCTGAGAAGAGGATGGACGTTGGTCTCTTCTTCAAGAGGCTCTGAAGTTTTTTTGATCTTCAAATCTTTTTTCTTTGACATTTGTCGAAACCAGGTTTTCTCAATGCTGGCTTTGATTTCAGATTTTCTGACCACATTTCTGATGGGATGGTCACTGACAGATAGTTCTTTGGTCATTTTTCTCATTTACCGTACTGGGTTCTGAGAAATTCGACCCTTGATTGCCTTGATCAACTGAGTAGTCCAAACTGACCTCTTAAAACCACTGCCAGGTTTCCTCTCTACACGACCAGTCATTTGAAAAAGTTTAACTATAGTCTAAACAGTACTTAGAGGTTTGTTTATCATCTTGGCAATGTCTTTGGGCGTGGTGCCATTCATGGTAAGGTCAATAATGATCATTCAAGGCAAGCTCATTCAAGGTCAATAATGGGCTTGTTTTTAATACTCATCTTCAGTTTTCGGCTGCTTTTTTTCATTTATCTTTATTTTCAAAGATTTTTGTGTAGATTTTTAATAACCTAACTGCTTAAAAGTAACAACGGAACATATACTTTGGAATCACCAAACTTATTACAAAGTTTGCGATTGCATACAGTATAGAATTATAAAATAATAATAATAATAAAAAAAGTAAAGATTAAAGTTCACCACGGTACAAACATGTTGTAAATTAAAATGCAATAGTACATACAGCCGTGTTATTTTGTACGCAAATTAAGTTTTATAATGAAATACCTATGGGTAATTCATCAATATGTCATCATACGAAAAAGTCGCCATTTTTATTAAAAAAGCTGTTTTTATCTTTTTCTCAACATAACATTAAAATGAGTTAAAAATTCTAATAAATGTACAAAGCCTTCAAATAAAATGCATGAAAGTTTCATTTCTGTATGATGTATAGATCGTAATCCTAAATATGTTTAAGGCCATTAAACATACAACACCATATGCCAAAATTTCAGCTTGTTGATTAAAAAATATATATTTGTGCAAAAAGACGTATTTTCAGTAGAAGTAACGAAAAACGAAAAATACACATTTAGGTCTAATCATTTATAAACAGAAACTAATTTTTTTGGAAATAAGACCAAGTATTCCATCATAAATGCCATACCATTACAGAACCTTGCCCCTATTTAAATATCGTATTGATGCATTTTATGATATATAATTAAAAGAAAAATGTTTATTAAAATATAAAAAATGCTGCATATAAAAACGGTATAAAAACGATAATAAAATGAATTTCCTGCAATTTTTTTAATAAATTAGAAAAACTGGAGGAACTTTATTTCATTAAACTCCTTGGCTTCATTGAAAGAAGGAGTAAAAGCGTCCCACGGCATTTATTTAGAACAATGTTATTTCCATTTTAACGCTGTACTTTTAAAATAATATACTTATGAAAAGAAACTTATCGAAGTCAACATTTTCGTGATGGTCATCTTTATATTTTGCTTTTATTTTTTTTTATTTTTTTGAAGCTTTGTATAAATTTTTATCACCGTTCCGAGAGAAAGTGAATCGAATAAATGTAGAGAATAACAGTTTTGTTTTTGCTCGTTTATCTGGCGTTTGCTGCATGTTATGGTTCCATTTAAATGAATTTTTAGTCTTTAAATTGACAGTTAACTACCATTATTACACCTGATTAAAAATTCGTAGTCACATTCAATCGTGTGTTAACTACCATTATTACACCTGATTAAAAATTCGTAGTCACATTCAGTCATAACATCGTCATTGTCAGAATGTAGCTGGAGCTTTATTCAAAACTTTGTGCACCTATTTTATTTAAATAACAATTTCCGCTATTTCGTTATATATGTATATATAGAATACTGAATACTATATAGAATACTGTAGTTTTCTACAGTTATATAAAGTCGATACCATTATGGTTAAAATTGCCAAGGAGTTTGAAATACTCATAATGGTCCCTTTGAGCCCACCACAGTCGTATTTCAATATTTCTCACTTGTAAGCCTCTATTTGTGCTAGCCCTTTATTTTCACATGGACACTTGGTCAATATGTGCTAATTACAAATACTATTGATCGGTTACGGGTGGCAAAAAAGTTAAGAGATAAAATTTAAAATTAAATATCTCGAAAACTAAGAAAAGAAAAAACAAACGTCTTTTTGCGTTTTGGTAAAATATTTATTCATTTCTAAGTTTTTACTTTCTTAAATAATGAAAAACACCATGATCTGCTATATTTTTAAATTTTGCTTTGACTTTCTTCATTATAGATTATAAATACTTAGTCAGTTTCTTTCAATTTTGTTTTAACTCTTTTGAACAACCGGTCGGTTGTTTTTGCTTTCCAGGCATTCTCATAAACTTTAAGTGCTAAACACCCCTAAATATTTTCTATTGGCCGTGCTTTTGGAACATTTGGCGGATTTATTTCCTTGGCAACACAGTTCATGTTTTTGTCCAACCATGCAACAGTTGTAGTTGTATAATGGGCACTTGCTAAATCGGACCAAAATGGGTACATGGTGAGTAAAAAGTTTCCGCACTCAGTATTTACGACGTAAAAACACGTAGAACAATCATAATGCGCCAAAAGTTTAAACATTTATTCTTGATAAGTCAGATCTCAAAAAGTCCTCCTTTCGCCTTGATACATACCCTGAGGCGCTTGGGGAATGCTTCAACCGCGGCGGACACCATATCATCGTCAAGAGTGGCCCATTCTTTTTCGAGTGCTCGCCGTAGAGAGTTCAAATTTGGATGACGAACAGCTCCAACCTTGGCCTTCATAATTCCCCAAATGGAATAGTTGAGGGGATTAAGATCCGGGCTGTTTGGAGGCCACTCTTCTCGTGTGATGAAACCCGGAAAATTGGCTTTGCACCAATCCTGGACGATTGTTGCTTTGTGGGCTAGGGCGGAATCCTGTTGAAACGTCCAAAACCGCTGTCCAAAGTGTGAGTTGGTCCAAGTTAATACCTCAGTCGTCAAAATATCATCAAGCTAGTTTTGAGCTCTGATTTTCACTCCTTGATCGACAAAAACCAATGGCATCTTGCCGTCTCCTGTAATCGCTCCGAAAACCATCACTCCTTGGGAGTGAGCTTTCTTTGAAGCAATTCGACCTTTCTGGTTTGCTTCTTGAACGTTTCCAGCGATTATCCGATCATTCTGATGGTTCACGAACTGCTCGACAGTGAAGAGACACTCGTCCGTGAAGAGAATCGTCGAGGCGTCCGCCGGCTTCTTGAATCGCTTGAGAAGCTCCTTGCAACGGGCCAAACGAGTGGCCCGTTTTGTACGAGTATTTTCCGAGCTTTATGTGGACGATTTGCCGAACTGAACCTTCTGAAATCCCTTCATCATTAGCCATTTGTCTCATCGATCGTTTTGGGTTTTACCGAATTTTGTCGCGGATTTTTTTGACGATTTTACCCAAAGTTGCAGTTTTTGGTCTTCCAGAACGTCGACAATCATCAATGGAACCAGTTTCTTCAAGTCACTTCAACCAATCGTAAACCGTACGCCGCGGAACATTCAGAAGACGAGCGATCTCCGATGCTTTCTTTTTCTCTTTAGCTAGCCTCTCGATTGCCGGCCGCAAACCTCTTGATTTCGTCATGGAACCTAAAAACTTCAATATTAAAACATATTCAAAGATTAGAGAAGAGCATAAACAATGCAGAAAAAAAACGGTATGCTTTAAAATAAGGGAAATAACGTCGTTGCCAGAGGAGGGCGGGAACTTTTTACGCACCCTGTACTGATATTTAGGATAATACTTATGAAGAAATGGGAGAAATCTTTTCATTAAGCATTCTCCAATATATAGTACAGATTTGATGGAACAAGACTTGGTTTTAAGAATAAGTGGAGTCGGTATACCTGGATTTGAAATTGCCAGCCATTCGAGAACATTTTAAGGGAATTTTTCTTTTCCTGCATATTTGACGTTTTCTGGGCACTTATTGATATTATCGATGTAAAATTCAGTGCTTCCGAGCATTTCCATACCATTAAATAAGAAATATTTTTTGTCGTCGATCACTGCATCTTCTTTTTTTCCATGAAGATGGTTTACCAACTTTCAACTTTTTTTGATTTTTTGGCTCTCAAAGATTGATCATCACTCTATTTTGAAGTTTTTTATGGTAATAAATTTACATTTTTTACAATTGGTATGAAATATCTTGATGACTTTTTCCTAATTTCTGGCTTTATTTTCGTTGACTCACTCTATATTTGTTGTTTACTTGTCACTTGAGTTGAGCCCACTTAGATGGTGTCCATGAAGATAATTGTCCATTTTCTTTTCTTGTCTTGATGAGGTCGATCAGTTTGCAACTTATTTAAGACCTTATACAAAGTTGAAAATGCATATTTCTGCTTTAAAATGTGATTCACGATTTCTGATTTTTTCATTTTTGGATTTAAAAAGTGATAGATAGTTTCTGATTTTTTAATTTTTTACAATGAAAATTTTAATACTTCTTCGAAGATTTTCTCCTGAAAACTTTTAACCTCTTTTTCAAAAAATATTTTTTTTAGTTATATTTTAGAGACATTGTAGAATGCAAATTATGTAAAACCAAACATATTTTATATCAACTTATATAAGAAAAATTAATTTAATTTTGTCTTTAAACTTTTTTGCTACCCGTTAGTAGATGTAAATGGAGGTTTGGTGCCATTGACCACTGACGCTAAATCCCCTTTTTACATCTACTCAGCTTTATTGTGCAATATCTTGAAAAGTTGAAACAAAATAATAGAAGGTATGTGTGGTATGAAGGTATGTGTGATATGAACGTATGTGTGTTATGTGCCGTAAATATTTTTTGAGCTTCCAAACGTTTTAAGTCTAAATTTATAAATTATTTTAAATTCGAATTATTTCAAAAAAAAATAGATGAAGAGGTTTTTACCATTGTAAACACTATATGCTTTAATTTTCCTAAAAACATTATTTTGAAAATACTTGTGAAATTAACAGTTGAATATTGATTCAGCTTCACAGCTTAGTGGAAAAGTTGCCAGCCACAGTAAAGTTTATTTGCTGGATGTTGATGTGACCTGAACTGCTTTTAAAATGATATCAATCTTATTTCAATTTGATGTTCGAAATCCACTTTTTTTAAAAAGATTGAGCTCATTTTATAGTTCTGAAAAAAATATCCACTGTTTTTGCGTTGGAACAAAGCCGTCTTTATAATAAATTGTTGTAAATGTGAAGATGTCATTGACAAAAAATCATTTTAAAAACACGGAAGTGCCATTTAGATATTTGCTTTCAATCAGGCTTTACGTTCAATTGTTTTTATGAGTAATTTTACAGTTAAGTTTTGGTAGATATTTTTTCAATATTGTTGTAGTTGGACGCTTGTTATAAAAAATGAGTCATTTGTTACATAAAACATGCAAACAAATAAACACCCTAGTCAATATGATTTTTAAGACGTTGATCGCCGTGTCAGCCACCGGTGGTCGACACCAAGGTATTCCGATTGGGCCGCGTTAGGGCCACCGGTGGCTGATACGACATACCTGACTGTAGTTAAAAAACATCTCAAAAAAAAAAAAAAAAAGTTTTATGTCGATTCTTTAGATTAAACCTAAAAACGTGAAAACAATTTTGGGACCTTTTAGGAAAATATCCTATTGGCGGTCAACGTGTTAATTTACGCTTTATTACAATCTATTTTGTTTTATAGTCATAGATTTACCAAAATAAATTACAAAATGTTTTTACAGACGAAAATAAAAATCAGTTTCATATTGCACCATTGCTGACAAATTATATTTTGATTTGACTACAAAAGATTTTCGTAATAAGTAATATGAAACAAAAATCATCAAATTTATCTTTTAAATAAATTTTTCTCCTTTACCGAAAGACTAAAAGTTAATATAGATGAAGAAAAAAAATGATAAATTTTTTTATGACTTTTATATAAATTTTTTTCTTTTATATAAATTTTATATAAATTTTTTTCTTTTTATGGCTTATTCTCCTCGTATATTTATAAAGCATGTTTTATTTGATTTACATTTTTCTTTTTACTTCTTGTAACTCACTCAAAACAATTTGGGTTTTTATTGTTTGAAGTTATTGATAGATTATCAAATCGAAAGTACAGCCATGCTTAGTAAGCATCGGTGTTACGTTCGTTTGCCATCGTTTGTAGAGCTCTGCGTTACGACCGTCCGATTCCGGCTCGTACCAACTTTTTTGTCGGAAGTTCGACACCTACTCGTAACAAACTTGGAAATTCTGACTTCCATTCCGAGTCAAATTGTAACACTTGAATTTCCCGCGTTATGAATCGTAAGCTGTCGTAATTTTGCGTAATCTACCTTGGTTCAAGGTTTCAACTAAAATTTTTGCGTGATGATGAAATTTATGAGTTGATGTTGAATCTTGGATATCCTAATCTAGTTTTAGTAAATTGAATAAATGAATTATATTATGACTTAAACTGCAATAAATCATTTTTAAGCTTTGACTAAAAGCTTTGTCTTGTTTTATTACGAACTATTACGTTAGATTACGGTCATACCGACTTAATTCCGACTTTGTCGTAACATTAGATTAGATTACGGTTCGACTTCGACATTAGGTCGTAACATTAGGTATGATTACGTTCCGAACCGATTTTTTAGGCTAACGCAGAGCTCTAATCGTTTGATAACGAAAAAACCGATGTGAAACGTTGTTTTTATGCAAACGTAATGTAATTACGTGATTAATCTTTACGCCGATCCTTAATGGCTATCTTATGAGGCACTTATGATATGTCTCATAATGTTGTGTTGTTATCATTTTGTCTTTAAATAAAAATATTGATGAAGTGAAGGTTTACTATAAAACTTGGCCTTAGAATTTTGGTACCAACAAAGTAATACATAAAAAATTAAGTGCTGGGATTGGGGTCAAGGTTAAACAAGGTGGAGGAAATTAAACCATTTAACTCATGTACAGCAATCTAGTTCTTGCTCAACAAAGCTGTGAAAAAAGCATCCTAAAATATTACCGTCAGAAAACTGATCCTAAGAATCTCTCTTTTTTTGCTATTACTAAAAAAAAAAAAATTATACTAATGGTGGTTTATAAGATGATGTGAAAACGTGATTTACTTGCCCATTTAAAAAGTTCTATCCTAAGAACACGCCATAGAATTACGCATTTTAGTTACGATTCCACGACTAAAAAATCCATATTTAAAATATGACTTGAAAATTCTAATTCGATTTCGTTATGAAAGTCATGCTGCAACGTCCTCTACAACTCATATTCACCTTTTAGCAAACGTCATCTAATGTTGTTTAGGTAGTTAAAGCGCGTCATATATATATATATATATATATATATATATATATATATATATATATATATATATATATATATATATATATATATATATATATATATATATATAAAAGATTTTTTGATTGTAATTTTTTCTTTTTGTTTTTAATTTAAAAGCTAGGAATTTTGTATTAAAGTCCAAAATGAATGCTTATATGGAAGCTTATGATGAATATCTTAAACTGAAGTTTGAATTAGCTCAATTGAAAAAGAATGCTGAGCTATCTATAAAACACAAATTCTTTGCAGACTTGTTGGACTTGAAGGAACCAATTTGTAATGAGGTATATCTAACCAAATTTACTAAAAACTTTAAAGTCAAATTTAACTCAACCTTTGCTTCTATTATCAAAAAATTACAGGACCTTAAATTTGGAAAGGCTACAAATAGTCTACATTATATTATCTTACTATAACACAGTTTAAAAATCATCAAATGTTTGATTGACAAAAAGTATAACCTGTAAAGTTTAAAATATTTTCATATTAAAAACAAATGAAAAAATTTTAATTCATGCAACAAAATTAGATAGCCAATTAATAAATCTTAGAGTATGCTGTTTTCAGAGAGTCTAGTGGTCCTTTTGTTAGAAGTATATATTATTTATTCCTAAGATTTTTGGTTAACTTAATGTATTTTTTAAACTTATTTAACTTAATTTTAAAAGGTTTTTATCTTTCACAGTTAAATAAACAAAGTTTAAAAAATACTTCAAATCATTAAAACTTGTGTTTACTAAAAAAGTTCTTTTTGTAGGAATTGGTAACTTTCATTCCAAAGCCATGTTTCTTCGTTGCAGTTAAAGGTACTTTTTTTTTATTCAAAATGTTACAAAACATTTAACAAGGTTTTTTTTTAGAGAATTTGTTTTGTTAAAGGCACTAGTTTGTTAAAAAAAAACAAACAAAAAAACAAAAACAAAAACAAAAAAAGACAACTTTTTTTTTTATTGATTATTTTATTTTATAGGTATAAATCTATCCCAGATTTGTAGACATTTAAATAAGCTTTGGTTTTGTGAACACTTTCCTAAACAGTCTACAGAAGTAAAAAAAACTTCTGTAGACTGTTTAGGAAAGTCATTTTGACTTAAAAAGTGGCTTTCACTAAGAAGAATTTGAAATGAGTATATTTTCTATATTTTTGGCCATATTGCATATCACTTGCTTAAATAAGCCTCTAAACATAGTCCACCATCATGTTTTCATAATACCATCCTTGGTACTGATCTTCAAAGTCATGTATATTTTGGTGAAATTACACCTCTTGCTTCTCAGAGAAGGCCCCAATGCTCTCCTTGAATTTATCAAGGTGAGAATCAAGGATGTAGGCTCACACTCTATGATCTTCCTTATTTGTGGTCCAACAAAAATATCAAACATCACCTTTACTTTAAAAAGATTTGGAAAGGCATTTTGGAGGTGTTTAAAAGCTGTTAACTCCTTGTTGCTGGTACAAGTTATTACAAAAGTCCTTGCCTAATGTGCAGTGGTAAAGTATCCTCTATAGCATATATTGCTTTTTCACTCTACTTGATAAATTGTCTATTGTCATAGAAAATATATTTGCTAAGCACAAGTAATCTCTTGATGTGAAGTTGTTCATTAGTCATACTCCACAACCACTTCTTATTGAAATCACTGAAATGTTCTAAAAAAAAATTTTGGAAGTCTCTTCTACTGGCTAAAAAATATATTTCTTTGGAAAAGGTGGTCATTTTCTATTTATGTAACGCACAAGGAAATTGGCAAACACACTTTAGATTTAAATTACATTTGATTTTAATTTTGTTACACAGTGTTATTGTTTTTTAGTACTCTTTATTGGATTTTAAATTATTTTAATCATTAAAATGTAATATTTAAAATATCATAATTAGTTCAATTCAAAATAATAAATCAATCACTTGATGATAAGTTTTCCGTGTCAGTTGTAATGATTGATTTTTATTTAGTGAATTTTTTTTTTAATTGATTGTTGGACATTGTATTTAAGACTTTCTGTTGCTTTTATTCAAATACATAATCAAAATTTATTGAAAACTAAGAATTACAGAGAAGTTCATTGGTTTTTATAGAGAATTCACTGGAAAGTCTTGATTATGAAAACAAGGTTTTTATTTATTTTACTGTTAATTGAAGTATTAGAATTTTATTTTATTTTTATTACCCTTACTGTTGTTATAAAAATTATTGATATTTTAAATTTACTTATATTACTCTTATTATTAGCATTATTGTTATTCTTATTATTCTTATCATTATCATCACTTTTTTTTTTTTTTTTTTATTTTCATCGATGTATAACTTTGTACTTTTCATCATAAATTTGTTTCTGCTGACGAAGCTGTCGACTGACGAACTTTTTGAGCTTGCACATAAAATCAAACAAGCTGTAAGGCTGAAGGAAAACATGGACTTGAATGAGACGAATGCTGTCTTATATAAACATTTTGAGAGTAATACGAATGATAAAGATGTGATGAGCACTCCCAGGTTAAGAAGAAAAAGAAATGACAAAGTTCAGTCTTACAATAATTTCCTCGCTGGTGACGAAATAATTATTTCGGATATGGTTACGGAAAGGTATAAGAGGTACATCGAAAGAACTTTGCAGGATTAACTGTGTATTCTTTTTATAATTTTTTTGAAAGTTTAATTGTGCTAATTTACTAATTAAATTATCTTATTAAATTAATTACGAGTTAAAAAAATAAAAAAAGTGTAAATCACATTAAAAACTTACTGACTTGTGTTTTCAACGCCCCTACGAGTTAAGTTCAACAGTTTGACCGTTGCATTACTAATTAACACCCATAAAGCTTTAATTATGAGAAAATAACAAATAATTAGGAGATGAAACCGTGACAGCATCACATCCACTAAATAAACTGCGTTTATTTACTATTGCATTTAAAAATTTTTCTTTATTAGATAAATGCAGAAAAACAGTAATACACTACACTTAAGATGTTTGTGATTCGCTGTCCCGACACTAAGCATCGGCGTTTACTTTTTTTTGTAATAATGAATTAAGCATGGGAATTTCGGCCTTCGAAATCGACGAAATTAAACGAAATTCGTGTTTCAATTTCGGATCGAAATTGAGAACGAAATTTCGACTTTTTGGATTGTTTAATTTCGCGAAAAAATTTCGTATAATTTCGGGTCATTGAAAGTAACGAAATTGACACGAAATTAAACATAAGTTTTAATTTCGAAATTCGTGAATTTGTAATGTTTAAAAATTTCGTCTTTCGAAATTCAATATAAATTTCGATACGAAATTGAAACACGAATTTCGTTTAATTTCGTCGATTTCGAAGGCCGAAATTCCCATGCTTATAATGAATCAAGTACAAATTTCTACATTTGTCTTTTGAAGTAAATAAAACTTACAATAATTTAATTATTTAGACATACAAAGTTATAAAGCTCCATTAAAAAACGTGCGATCCCAACTTCACACACCTTCAATGATTTTGTTTCAACTCATAAAAATGTAGTGCATCAGTGTTATTTAAATCCAATAAGTTTTTCAAAAGTACCTAACAAGTTTACAAATGAGTTTAACCCCCCCCCCCCCCCTCCCCCTACGTTTGTTCGTTTTTATTTGCTTTTCAGGTACCCCTATTCCACTTCGAGAAAATGCGAAAGACATTAGTTGATATTTGCAATCTTTGAATGGAAAGTAAAGTTGATATTATGAAAAAAAATTATTTAGTTGTGCAAAGAAGTTTAAATTAATTTTCAAAAAATTGCCGAAAAAATCTTTACATAATTTTCGTTTGCGTTTCGTTTTAAAGTTATAAAGTTATTTAAGTACAGTTAAAGTATGAAGAGGGATTTTTCAGACTCTACATCTTTTGTGTTATTATAATTGATAATTAAAATCTTTAAAATAAAATAACAACGGATATCTTCTTTTTTTGACTAAAAATTTTATGCATTCTAAAAAGTAAGAATTAGCTTTTAGAATACATAAATAGTTTTTATGTATTATAAAAGCTAAGTAGAGAGAGAGTTATCTCCTCTATTCAAATAAGTCAAAATAATTGCTGTGTTAATTTCCGGTCTGTTTTTTATTTTACAAAAGTTTGAAAGAGTCGTAAATTTTAGTTTTTTTCTTTGATTTACGAACTTTAAACCTCAGGAGCCGAAATTCAGGGAAAATAAATTTTAACAAACTCCCTTGTAGAAAATTTAATTTCAATAACGATGATAGAATATTAAAGAAAAATAAGAAAAAATAAAAATAAAATCCTTCATGATAAAACCGAACACTCAATTAACTATTTTACATTAACCCTAATTAAGCGTTTGTATGAATTAAATTAATTTGTGTTAGTTCCAGTTTCTGTTTACATAAAGTTAGTCTATGAAAACGACTTTTTTTTAAAAAAAAAAAAAAATCGATCATTCACGTTGAAAATACCAGCAAATTGAGCTAAGAAGCTACTATAGCTGATAAAGAAGACAAATATGCCTCAATCAGATACTGCATTCAAATTTTGCATTTAATTCTTAACACTAATAGGTCGTAAGAACAACATTAATGCAAATTTTAAAGGATCAGACTAAGGGTCTGGGTTTGCTACGTTATTTATTTCGAATAGAGCTGTGCGAGATTAGGTTTTTTAACTTCAATCGAGTTCAATCGAGATTGCAAAAATTTCGATCGAGTTCGAATTCGAGATTATTATCATACTGAGGAACAACCTATTTCATAAGTGCCTGAAAACTATGTTCTTCTACGAAAATCTTACGGCAGGTAATCGGGAGCCAACATGCGCCAAAAAAGCTCGAATTATTTCTTTAGATTTTTCATAATCAGACTTTCATGCTGTTTTCTTTGCCCACAGATCTGTGACACTGACAGTTATTTTCCAGCTATTTCCTTGCTTTTTCATTATTTTTCCTTCTCGTGCCTTTTTATCACGCTCTGCTGATTCCTTCTGATAATTTCTTAAGTGAGTAAATAAACCAGTTGTAGAGTTAGTAGGCAGATATTTTGCTAGTACTTTACAACGAGTTTTTAAATATCGAACCAAGGTTCGAAATTTGAATTATATTTCATTAACTAAACACTTTCGATTCGAGTTCAATTATTGAATAAACTCAAACTCGAGACTTCGAATTTCGAACTATAATTTCGAACGATCCCGATCATATTTTTTATTTCAGAAATTTCATCCCAAACTATCGCGAACGTCCGTTATTCATAAATTTAAATTAGAAAGCTTGGTATTATGAAGAAGACTTAATTCAATAGAAAGTTTTTAAGTTTCTCATAAGAATTTACTTGAATGTCAGCGACGTGAAGTGTTTTTGAACTCCAACAAAGATTGGCGTAGAGCGAAGCCAGTTGACCTAGTTGGTCTTAGTTGAGTTCCAGAACAACCTGGACAAGGATTTGTAGCTGGACCTGTTGCTAGCGGTTGAGTTGCATCTGAGCAACATTAGAATCGTTTTCAAACTTCATAAAAAAGCTCCTTAAGATCGGATTTCTAGCTCGTGACATGTTTAGTAGTCATCAGAAAAGTTTTTCCTAATGAAATTTGTAAACAAAACATTTTTGACAGGAGCTTAATTTTTCCTGTCTTCAAAAGTTGAAAATCCAAAAGGTAATTCTCTTTCCCGAAAAAAATCGTAAAAATTAATTATACAATATTTATAAATAGTTAACCGTAATCGTAAAATTAATTATATAGCAGTTTAAATTATTAAAATGCTAACATTTTTCTAATTACTAGTTTTTAATAGTAAATTATTAGTTGTTAAAACAAAGTCAGCAGTAATTAAATAATGGCAGTAATAGTCTTACCAGTAATTAGAACTAATTACTTCTAGAAAGTCTACAATTATAGTTAAAGGTTCTTAGAATCTTAGTAATAACTGATTAACACTCATGGTTCTGAAAAGGTTTTATTGAAATCAAAAGGTTTGATAAAAAAAAAAAAAAAGAATAAGTTATGAGAGATTCACATGAATAAAAGCTGGTTCGCTAAAATTCGCTAAAGTTCCGCTATTGTTTGCTTAACCTCGCTAAAACATTGGAAAAATCACATAAGTTTGTTAAGTTCGTTAAAGTTCCTTAAAAATGCTTGTTTGCTAAAACTCGAATTATAACAAACAAATTTTTGATCGTATGATTCGAACGATCGCGATCAAAGTCCAAAATTTAGCGGACGCATTTCAAACGATTTTATCGCGATTGCTCGTTTGCTATTCTCGTTAAATTTGTGGCCGTTTAAATCAAACGCATATCTTTAGATCACACTCAATAACGGTACTCTAACAGCAAACAGAACCATCAACCCCATTGCCTACAAAACAACCTTTACAATCATCTGCGTTACCAAGTAAATAAGCTTCGGTGTTTGATAAAGAGCATTTAGATGAGAGTATGAAAAAAGAAATGGAAAATGAGATGAAAACTTTTTTACAAGAAAAAAGTCAGTCACATGAAAAAAAATCTATAATATTTTAAAAGTTTGTTGACCAAAGTATCACAGAACCTGGTATTAATCATATCAACAACAAATAAAGAGAGAAGCAAAGTAACTTAAATTAGCTGAAAAGAGGTTCAAAACATAAAACCAACCGCAAACTCTCAATGCCAACACAGAACCCTGCAGAAGAACAGCTTAAAAATCTTTTAGATCATGTAAAACTTAGTTGTAACTTTAGATTTATGTAAAAGTTAATGAATGTACATTGATTAGTGAATGTATCTGTTTTAACAGATTTTCTGCGAAAAGCGATTAAATTCTTTTTAAATATTTTTTTAGTACTTTTTTTTTTTTCTTATCTTATATAACAAAATGATAAAAAAGTTATTCGGTGCTTAATGAACTATATATTAATTAAAATCGGTTTGCGCCGATTTTAATCTAAATGGGTCATAATGGAAGCCTACAGTTGAAGGTTGTTGACAGTTGTTCAGTTTTTTTACTTTTGAGAAAAATGGAATTCTGTGTTTGAAGACTTCAGTCGTCTTTAATATTAAACATTTTTAAACACCTCAATACTGTCTGATAACAGTGATTTTTTGTTTACATATTGTCAAAGGTAGTAGATAAGCCACCAGTACATGATGAAGAGGACGTAAACGAGAAAGTTTGTGAAATTGGACATTTGTAGTTTTTATCGTTGTAGTCTTCTATTGCATTTACAAGTATTTGGTTTTATTTTTTTAACTGTCGCGTAACGTGGCGCTTATCATACCGTAGGGATTAGCATAAAAAATGTATTCACAGAAAACAGAAAATCAGATTACACAGAAATTAAAAACCCTCTTGTTTTATTTTGTATCATTTTTACAATTCCTCTCTGTGTTTTCAAAAATTTCAGAAAAGTTTAAATTCGTTCCTTAAAATTTAATTCTCAACACTTTGGGGAAAAAAACTATTTGTTATTCAAAAACATCACATAATCATGAATTCAACAATCTTCGTTTTTATATGCAAAACTCGTAGGACACGGATATTTAACTTAAACCGACACACGGTAATTGCAAATGAAAATCATCGCATCAGCAAGTTGAAGGGACAGCAAGCTTATTAAAGTGCAATAAAGCTTCGTTTGCACTATCGATACAAATGTTGAATATCGGATGAACTGGTTGCTAAAAATATTTATCAACATAAATTATCTCAAGAGATACGATACTTTATTAAAAGTAAGGATCAGTTACGTACTGTGGAAATCATGTGCAACGAAAAGAACAAAACAAAAAACAAAAAACAACAACAACAAAAAAATAGAAAGAAAAAGCTGGGGAAGAAAAAGCATGTCGATAGAAAGCCAACTCTTGAAAAAAAATGTCAACGAAAGCACAAAAAGGAAAACGATTTAAAAAAAAAATTGATGGAACAAAAAAATCTTTTCACTGAAAAAGTTTTAGTTGATATTTTATTATCGGTATTTTTTTTCTTTCGAAAACCTCGTTTTTATAAAAAATTTTCCTGTCAACCATAAACACGGCACACAAAATCTTAAAAAGAATTGTCAAATGCCATTTTCAAATTTATCAATTAGCACATAAGTTAAGAATTTTGTTTTAAAATTTGTCAAAACTTCCTAATTATTTTTTTAAAGGTAGGAATCAAAAAAAAAATCCTGCTAAACATTCATCAGATCTCTTAAAAGCAATATGCAGATGAAAGAATATGCAGATGGAAGAATCGTAAGAACAACAAAAGAGAAGAAAAAAAGTTTTTATCAAACGATTGTCATCAAACAACACCAACAAAAAAGAATTCTTAGCAAAATACAAAATAAAATAAAAAACATACACAAATTTAAAAATATAGAAAACATAAATACAAAAAAACGGCCTTAGTAAAGAAAAAAAAAACAATTTTTAAAATACTAACTAGTAAATTTGTTTTGTTTCCTTCCACGTGTGTATTGGTAACTTCGTCTCCTATAAAGTGTTCAGCGATTGAGAGCCCACTTAGACAATAACAAGTGTGATAGAAATCGCGGGATCTAAAAAAAAAGTTTGCCGCCTGCAAAACTGAAACAAATTAAAACGGAATCGGAATTACGTCGGAATAACACAAATGTAAAAGCTTTCTGAAACGGATATACGGAATGTAAACGGATATAAATGGATACTTCATTCATACTAATGATGCAACACATTTTAATCATTTTATGATAAATTTTAATGACTAAAACGTTTTATCGTTAGTGTAAATGGGGTATCAATTGATTGATTAAAACGAGTTTTAGGAAATTATTTCCCAATGACTTTTTATCAAATTTACCACAGACTTATTTAATGGAAACCAATTTATAACAAAAGATTTACACACAAAATATCTTACTTCCCAGGCTTATCAATCAAACCACCCTGAGGTGACTGGCAGTTTACCAATACATATTCTTCTAATGCACCTAATAAATTTAATGAAATAAATATATTGTCTTGATTTTTATACTACTTTTCTAATATTTCTTTCTACTTTTCCTCTCTAGTACTTTGTACTGCTCCCCTCTGCTGCTTTTCTCTACTGATACTCTCTACTGTTTCTCTCTAATGCTTCTCTCTATTATTTCTCTTTGCTAATTCCTTTGATGCTGGAGCACAACAATTATATTTCAAGAAAGTAATATAAAACTTGAAAAAAAAAAAAAAAAAAAAAAAAAAAAAAAAAAAAAAAAAAAAAAACACCTTACTAGTCAAGCTATTCGAAAAACCTTTCAATTTCTATAACTGGGTGTAAAATGTATCGTTACATAAAAAATTATCTTGTAATTAATACTTTTAACAAAAAAAATTTTTTTTTACTTTGATCAAACATCCAGTTTGTGTTGCTTAGATTTTCGTCACTGTACATTTGAAGTATGCTATGAATTACTGGAAATATTCCTCCTTGCCAAAAAGAGTAACACCCATCAACTAATTTGTTGGTGCGACCCTGAGTAAAAATACTGTAAATTAATTTGAATTTCACAAATAATTTTGAAAAAAAAATTAAAAAATTGCAGCAATTCTTATTGCTTTTATACCAGCTAAAAATAAAAAGTGATAAACAGAATCTAATTTACCTGAAAGCCTCCCTCTAGTTTCATTTGGCGAAATGCAACCCATTTCTAAAAAATTTTTACCCAAAAGAAATCTATTAATTTGTCACTTCATTTAGCATAAAAGTTTAATGTATGTGAAGGTAACAGCAAATATATTAAGATACCTATACTTGACATTTTGTACAGTTGAAAATTATATAATTTAAATTTAAACAGTTGAAAAAAATACTATCTACAGAAAATGTTTAAAAGCTTCAAAACAGATAAAAATATTGCATCAACTCACAAGCAGTCGCTTGGTATGAGCTTTTTGCTCTTGACCAAGTAATGCCAGTGATGCATACCCACAAAAAGTGTATCCACCATGTGCTTCTAACCCTACAAAATTGCAGAAATGTCAATTTGTTTCTATTACTACAACTCAAAATTAAGTAGAAAAAAAGAACTCGCCAAAAACAAATTACAAAATAAGAAATTAAAAACTTACCAGGGAGCCCTGCAAATCCTCCTTCATATGTTTGACAACTTTAAAAAGTAAATGTAACATTTTTTAAAATTCATTCTTTCCAGAAAAATTAAAAAAATAGAAGAAAAATGGGTTGGTGCTTTTTAAAAAGAAACCATTGAGAAGCTTTTTTCAATATAATATTTAAATACTATTATTAGGAATAATTGAATATTGTAGTTACCCAATTAAACTCTTTTTTTTCTCTTCATTATGAACAAAATTTTTAAAATTGGAAAAAAAAAAGTGTATTTTAAAAAAAACATTGGGCCCAATAACTAAGAACTAACTGAAGGACTGATTGGATTATATAATGGAGTTACCATAAAATTTATAAAAATGCAGTATGAAAAGTATATTATAAAATTTAAGATACTGTTTGACATAAAAAATTACCTTGCTAGCCAGTCTGCAGTACCCTGAAACATTTCTTTTGTAAAGACATTAGTAAGACGGGCTGCCACTATTGCACAATACACTCCTCTACATGAACATAGCTGTTATAACTGGTATTGTATTGATTAAACATTTAAAATAGTCCAATATTTTTTTAAATTTACTATGAAACTAAAACTCTTAACTCTTGTTTGATAACAACTGATAATTTTATACCTTATATCTTCCTCACCATCATGATGCATTGTAAACGAACCAGATGATGTTCGGCAACTTATTAAAAATTTTTGGAGTCTTTCTCTATTAAAAAAAGTGACAAACTATATATATTAGCTCTATATATTAGCAGTTTTATGTATGTATGTATGTATGTATGTATGTATGTATGTATGTATGTATGTATGTATGTATGTATGTATGTATGTATGTATGTATGTATGTATGTATGTATGTATGTATGTATGTATGTATGTATATACACATGCATACATGCATGAATATTTTTTTTAAATATGTAAGCTGAATCATTAACCTCACAATTTTGTATTAAATCATGAAAATACCTGTTAACAACATCATAAGCAGCAGGCCAATATTTTCCAAGCATGCACAGAGCACAAACAGCAGCATAAGTTGGGGCCAAGTGGGATAATTGTCCAGGTCCTCCTAGCATAAATATGATTTGTAAAATTAATAATATACAATGGTCTGTTTACAGATATTGCATAATTTCAATATTTACTTTAACAAAATTTTCATTTTAATAAGATATAATTCTTTAGCTTTAATTGTAACAATGAATTAACTAGCAATAATTTTTAGTAGAAAATTTAATGGTTTTGAAAATTTAGGAAGTAACAATAGGTTTATAATCAATCATGCTTAAAAAAACAAACGTAATTTTATTTCATTTCATTTTAACTTCATCTATAAAAGCTCCATGAAATCTTGTAAATACTTTTATTTATGAAAGAAATTTAAAAGATGCTTGAAAAACAAAAAAATACCAGCTTTAAAGTCATACTTAAATATACTCTTTAACTTACCTGCAAACCCTCCAGATTCATGATTTTGGCATTTATCAAGAAAATTTGCAACTCTAAAAAAATTCAATAAAAAATCAGCAACATCATTTTTAACAATAAATAACTATTCATTAGTAAAATGTTCTCACTGCTGGCACACTTCTTCAGGTATAGGCTCATTTAATAATTCTAAGCTGTGAAGAATCCAATAACAAAGCCATGGTCGACTTGCATCAAGACACTAAACATAAAAAAAGTATGACACAATAAAAGATAAAAAGAATTTGAAAAATTTTTTTCTAAAGATTTGTTTATTGAACCTTTAAAAGCATTCATCAAACACAACATTCTACCCTAAAATTCTTTTTTTTAAAAACGTCTGTGTTTGCAGAATGATGTAAATAAACAAAAAAGATTCTTAATGATATTAACTCTAAATGAGTCAATATCAATAACAATCTGATATTTGAACATTTTTGCACAAACAATTAAACAAATAAATTAAAATATAAATCATAAACTTAAATTTTCAAAAAAACTTTCATCAGTTAAACTGAAAGTTGCTAATAAAAGTAAAACTTTTTTGTTTTATTTTAAAATTTAAACATTTAGATTAAGTTAAAACTTTTTCTGATATCAATTCACATTCATGAAAAAATACTGAAAAAAAAAAAACCTCATAGGAGCCAGATAAATGCAGAAGACCCTTCTTTAGGTAGGATACATGCTTTGATCTCAACAGCTTTATCCTGTGAAAGAGGAACATTTAAATAGAAATAATCTCCTAACAATATATTTACATTACAAAAATACTCCAAGATAAATTAATTTTGCTCTTAGTTAATGTAAAAAAAAAATTTTTTTTAACAACTCATGTTATAAAATAAAACTAATTTTTCATAGTTCAATACTTTATTTAAGTTTTAATAACAATATTGTTAAATTATAAAGAGTTAGAAACTTTGTTTATACAGAACTTTGAACAAATATTTGATTATCAAGGTGTATGAAAAAATAAAGATTTAGTTACTCTCACAACATACAATGAAATAGATTATTATAAAAAATATAATTTAAACCATGCTCAGCAAAATTTAAGCCTTCAGTTAAGTAACCAATAAAAACAATGTCTTGTAATCAAATAACCTATTAAAGACATTTAAATCTGTGAGCAAAACAACTATTGCTTTCAGATGACATCACATAAAATTGTCAACATCCTTGTCAAAACAAAAGGGAAAAAAAAAAAAAAAATGTTGCCACTGGAATATTATAAAACAATTTTGAATTAAATTGCTCTAGTTTCTATGGTTTCTGCATTTAAAATGATTTTATCTCAGACTTTGTAATGGCAGTGTGGGATCATGATTAAACAATAATATTATAAAAAAAATGTCTTTTATTCAATGTCAGACACTCATAAAACTTGACATCATTGAATTTATTTTAAATGTAAACAATGAATCATAACAACATTTGACAAAATCAACAAGCAACAGTTGAACAACTGCATTGTTATATGAACAGCACAACACTTACAGAAAAATTAAGGAAGCATACGAAGTAAATAATCAAACTTAAGTTGAGAAGTTGGTCAGCAAAGACATTTTGATACTGTTATTAATCTATTACCAAAACAACCCATCTGAAATGGTAAAAGGTGTTAGAAAAAGTGGTTATTTATTTGAGTACAGATTTACACTGTTGGGAGACATCCGGAGTGGAAAAACCTCAGTATTAAATAGATTTATTAATGATACATTTTCACAGAGATACAGGCCCACTGTTGAAGATCACATAACCCATGTTATAGATCACAATGGAAGCATGTGTGTCTGTCTCATGGTGGATACATATGGTGGAAATGACTTTCCTGCTATGAGAAAGCTGGCTATAAGCAAAGGAAATGCTTTTTTTATTTTCTATTCAATAGTGGATAGAAAGTCATTTGAGCATGCAAAGAGACTCACTAAAGAAATTCAAATGTGTAAAAAAAAAAGCTGCAAAGTTTTAATAATTGGAAATAAAAAAGACTTAGAAAAAGATAGAGAAGTTCAAGTATTTGAGGGCGAATGCTTAGCACAAGAACTGTCTTCCTCAGGAGATATAACATCTGAATTCTTTGAGGTGAGTGCAAAGTACAACCAAAACATTGATTTAATATTTTTTACCATGCTAAACTTGTTTATGCCACAAATAGAAATACAGGAAATAAAGCCTGAGAAGAGTTCTTTTTCAAGAATCAGTTTACGAAGAAAATCACACAAACAAAAAAAGCAAGAAACTAAGGATACAAAAACTGAATATTATAGTGATAATGAAATTCTAGAGAGCAAAACAACCATACGCAATTTACGGCACTCATCTTCTTTTACAGAGCTATGGAAATCTGATAGTGATAGTAGTATGGATATTAACCACAATTCTCCAAAACGAAAAACTGATGAATATTTAAGTAAAAATTTATTACAAAGAACTTTTGGAAGCATGCAGAGAGTGTTTAAAACTGATAACGAAGAAACCAAAGATTCTAAGAGAGCAAATACTTTAGATCCAATGAGCCTCCCATCAAGGTTAAAACAAACTCAAGTTTAATAAAGTTGTTGAAATTTATCTAAACTGTATTTGATATTATTGCAGCAGTTTTTAAAATAAAAACTTTAACATTAAGTGGTTGTAGAGATAGTAACAAATAGCAATATATGTGTTTACTGGAATCAGTAGAATCATTTGAACAATGTAAAGAGCGATTGCAACCCAATTTAATGAAAAAGTAAGAAGCTAGAAAAAAAAAAAAAAGTTTTACCCACTATTGTTTTCACTTAAATCCTGGGCACTCTCATAATTTCTCAGCACTGACTCCTCCACCTTTTTCTATGAAAAAAATATTCCTCTATCTACTTCTTAACTAACAAATAACATGAAAAATAAAAACTAACTTTAGGATCAGATCAAGGATTAAAGATCTTTGACGGGGGTTTTAAAAAAAACTTTACATAGGAAAAAAACTATATTTAAATAAATGGTACTGTTAGTTTTTAAAATGGGATAAACCTTACCCATAATGTTTATTGATGCTTAAAAATGAGAGGAGAGAAATTTATTTTTTGATAGAGGATCCTTACTCTTGAACACCTGCATTGTATAATTCAAAATTCTCTCCTTGCCCTTAACATTTTTCCTACCCACTAAAATATAACTCCCACATAGAAACATATATATTACTCTCCACACAGAAACATAATATTTAACATTTTCGGGATCTATAATTTATCAATGAGATCAGTATATTTACCGAATAAAACTCCCCAAAAATCAAAATTTTTAGATAAAAAAAAAATTTTTTAAATGGATTATTATTAACTGATTTAAAAGTACCAAGATTTATAATAAAAATAAATAAGATTAGGCAAAATAACTTTTACATTTTTTGTACTAAAAAAATTTCTGTTTTCCAAAATAAGTTTATAATAACATGCCACTTGATTATAATTTATACTGAAACTAATAGCTTTCTCTAGCAACTGATAACAATTGTGAATATATAAGTATAAAGAAGAAAATTGCTGAATTATTGCAAATCCCTTAAGAAAATTCTAGTAATGGGTTTCACTATCACTGATTATATATTTTCAGTTTTAATAATGAGTTTTGTTTTAATTCTTCAGCTGTAAATTAGTTAAAAAACTATAAAGTTTTGAAATTGTAAATAATAGTTAAAAATTTCTAAATCTCTATTTCTCTTAATCTCTATAGTACATTAACTATCAATATTTTGGTCTGAAAATATGATTACATAATATACTTTTTTTATCTTATTAATAAGAGTTTTCCAATGAAAAACCTTTCTCAGATTTGCATGAACAACAATGATCTATTTTATTTTGTGGGTTTTTTCTTTTTATTTCTATGAGTTTTTTTTGTCTTCCTGACTATAACTTCAATATTAAACAACTTGAAAAAACTTAACTTTATATTGAAGCACTTCAAAGTTCATTTTCATTATACAATTCTAAACTTTATGTTTTTCATCAGAATGTATAATAAACAATTTGATGGTGCAGATGCAACATTTATCTGAAGAATAAAAAGCTCTCAGCATAAATAAAAAGATTTTAAAAATCAAGTTTTTACTTTGTCTTGCTATAATACTAATATGGTATAAACTGCTTTTTGTATTTTGTTAGCCCTGTCCTTTAACCAAGGAGTGAAATACTTTTTGGGTGAATTTCCGTATGAAAGTAAAAATAGTTGAAGCAGATATAATTGGGTCGTATCTACACTATTAACTTTTATATAGTGTATGAGATTTTAACTACATATATTGCAATTAAAAGATAATAAGTCTAGCTACCGACTTGCGCATCATTACGCTTAGCAATTAAAATAATATATCTCAAGGTAATATGATTTTAAGACTAATTGCTTTACGTACAACACAAATGGCTAAATATTGGGAGAAAAGTAAAATAGCACCTGTTCCTCGGTTGTGTGTGTTACAAAACCGTCGTCTTTCTGAAGAAGAACTCCTCTCTTCAGAACCATCTTTGAAACCTCTTTTTAAAATTTAAGAGGTTTCGATCATGTTTTCTTTACTAACTAGATGTCATTGCTCAGAACTATGATTAAAATGTGCCTAAAATATCGCTTAAATTTGTCCGATCAGATAATTTAAAAAAATAATTTTGAAACAAAAATATCTTAAAATAAAACTAAGAGATATTTTCGAAATTCTACGTAGATAAAGAATTCTCTGAGGTAAGTTTATAATAACTATATATTGTCCTGGTTTTCACATGGTTAGCCGCACATAGGAACAAGAAATTATTATCTTGGCAAAATGTATTAACATAGTATATATTTGATATGTTTAGCCAGCTAATAAATCAACTTTTTTTGCTGAATTTACATACGATAATGTAAAAATACATAGTGATATGTGGTATTACATCTGTACCATCAATTTTATATTACATAAGACTTTATATGCATATTTAGTAATTAAAAGATGATGATAAACTGACTACGATTTACGCATTACTACGCTTAGCAATTAAAATATTATACCTCAAGATAGATTATTAAGACTAATTGCTTTAAGTAAAACACAATTGGATAAATATTTGGAAGAAATAGTAATTTATAATACGTAATTGGAAGAAAAATAAAAAAGCACCTGTTTCTCGGTTTCGTAACGCATTTGCGTTACAAAACCGTTGCATAGTGACTTAGGATGATCAAAAAAACTCAACAAAATTTTGACAAACACCGTAATTAAACAAGTTAAGTTTTTTGGGTCGAAGAATTCAAATTTAATAAATCTTATCCGCACTTTTTACGCGTTCATGTGCGCGTTAGGTTTGTACACACGTATAAAAATTAGTTTTAGTTAAAATTTAGAATCTTCAAGCAAAAACACAACATTTTGATACATTTCTCTGCTTGATTTTTTACTCCAGATTTTTTATATTTTATTATCTAAAGTATTATTATTATAACTTTCATCATTTTTATATTTTTATTTACAACTTTTATTACAATTTTTTGAATTTAAAATCAATTTAATAGATTCACCTGTTAAAAGTTTTTTAAGAAAATTCTTATGATTTTTTAAGATATGCTTGTTAATTTTGGATCTGATCTTACAAGAAGATAGTGCTTCTGATTCATTACAGTGTTTAGCCTCGATATTTTTGACGTGTGTTTAAATCTAGAATTTCTCATTGGTTTGCTCAAGCTCTTCAGTGCATCCTACAAATTTTCTCTGATTGGTAAAATTAGTTTGTGATTTTTGATCAGATGAAAGATAGAAAACGTTATTGAAGAAAATGTAAAAACCGATGTAACAACATTTGAATAAAACTAAAATTCATAATCTAATCTGATCTGAGGATTTTGATCTGAGATCTTAGGGAAAAACTTTGACACCAGTTTCTCACAAATGCCAAATTTGATGATTAATTTGGAACTATTCACGCAAGATATTTATAAGAATAATCTAAAGCATTTATCTACAGGGATAGGTTTAAAGTTGGATCTGGGGTTTGTTGTTTAACGCAAAACGCTCTTTTGCTCATAATTAAGGCTCTCGCAAATAAATATTTTTCACAAGGTGCAACGGTATATTTTGTACAGAAAAAGTTACAGAAACATATGCCAATTTCAACTTTTTTATCTTGGTAGAAATATTTCCAATATCTTGTTAAATCAATTTCAAGTTTTATGACAAATTTACCTGGTCGTGTTGGGAATTATAGAGAATATTGTTAGCATCTCGTGCTGAAATGAAAGAGTTAAAGATGAGAAGTTTGGAGAACGCTTAGTTCAAAGTGTAAACTTCCATACTAGTAACCTAATTCAGCAGTCTGTTGTATTTGGGATGGGTAAAGACAAACAAAAAAACTAAAAATACTTTACCAACTATTGGATGTTCTTGTCATAGTAGAAATTCACTAAAGATAACCTTTAGTGAAATTCTATTAGAATATCTCGTAACTATTGGTGAGTCTAAAGACAGCAAATATGAAGATGAAAGTACTTGTCTACCAGCTAGAAAATACAACAAGAGTAAAATTGCTGCCAACTTGGTGACTTCCACACGAGCATCAACAAATAAGGCTGCTAAACTATGCAAACAAATGTCACATGATGGTATCGTTATCCTAATTCCAAGTCAAACAGCAATTTAAAAAAGTTCTTGTTGAATACGATTTGTAGAATGCAGTTAAGATGATTATTGTTGATAGACCACCTGGCAAAAATTTATACGATGTTTTCAAATGTTGAATATTCGTTTGCATCCAACTTGTGAAAAAGGAAGAGCAATTGAAAGTTTGTGAATGGAATAAAATTTTTTTTTGATAAATTAGGCACTTTTTGTTTAAACACCAGGGTTTTCAGATTATTTAAGGAAAAAGGACATTCTCTATTGATTTACTTTCAGAAAGTTCTTAACATCAGGAATGTAAAGTGGAATTCAAAAGACATTCTCGGTATCCTTGCGTTCATTCTAATGTCAATTACAAGAAGATCTTGGAGAAGGAAAACATTAAAAAAGAAAGACTTTGGAGAAGGCTTCATATGATTAGATGTACAACCAAAACGACTGCAAGAACTTGTGAGCAAAATTGGAACCTTATGAATAAATGATTGCACTTATTGAAAAGTCACTGTAAGTAAGAGCTATCTATACTTAAGATATCAAAAAGTGATCAGTGCGCAGAACGGGCAGCCAAAGTAATGCAGGAACTGTATGCTGCCAGCAAAAAAGAGGAGTCTATATTACTCCAAGTTGTCCTATTTAAGAATTCTTACTCGTGATTTCAATCAATTGAACTTAGAAACGTTAAGTATCACTATTCTTTACTTCAGGAATTAAACTTTTTTTTTTTTAAAAAAAAAAAAAGAATAGACTTCATCTAGCAAACACTTTTTTCATAAAATTTTTAAAAGATTTTCTCTACATGGTTCTTTTTTTTCTTTCTATATTTAAAACGGGAGTTAAATTTTTCATACAACTAATTTTTAGTGTTGATTAAAAAAATATTAACGCGATGAAATGAAAAGCAAGGTGTGAGGCCCCACTTCGCGGATTATCTTGAGTAGGGTGATTTGTCCTTGAGTAGGCTGATTTGTCGTAATTGACGCATGTGTTTTCGTAACCCTGTTTGGAGCACAAACCCATATTTTACTTAAAACACCCAAAAAAAAATTCTTATGCTTAAAAAACTATTTTTATAAAAAGTAAATAAACGTTAATATACTTAAGGGATTTTTAGCAAAAGTTTTTGTTAAACTTCATATGAAAAAAATGTAAAAAAAAACAAACAAAAATGTTTATGATTAATTTTTATTCACAATTGAAAAGAATGAGAATCAGATTTTTGTGTTTAATGACTGTTTAATGTGCTTTTTTTTTAAATGAAATGAGAGGTAACACATTGAAAAATTATATTTATTCTTTTAATAAATTTTGACATGTAAATAATAAATGTAACACAGTAAACAAAATAATATGGTAACAAAATAATTTTAGAAATAAAGTTCTTGTCAAAATTTTAGCTCATGGTGACAGCAAAATATACTTGCTAGATGTGCTTGCTGTTGTAGTCAATCAACTGTTTGCCATAGTCTGGGTGAATAGCAGTTCTTTTATATCTTTCCCAATTTTTCTGAAATTATTTTATAGAGTTTTTTTTTAAATTATTTTATAGAGTTTCTTTTAATGAACTGACTCACATGAAAAAACAGAAAATGAACTGTGACAGGTAAAAAAAAGGTAGGCTTCCTTGAAAAGTCAAAATTTCTCATCAAAGATTGGATTTTTAACTGTTAAAACAGGCACTGATAACATCATTGAATTTTCGAAAGCAGATGTCAAAAGTTTTTGATTCTTGTGGACCGGACTTCGAGGATCTTCCTTGAGATCTATGATACCAAGACTCATTTTAAAAAATGATCCACATCTATCAATTCCAACTTTTAAGATATGACTGTTGCTTACTTTCTTAGTTGTAAGCAGGGCTGTGGAGTCGGTAAGCTGCTGTTCCGACTCCGACTCCACAGCCCTGGTTGTAAGAATGAGGCAGAATATCCTCAAGACTTTTGCAATACACAGTTAGTTTTTCTTTGTTAGCATTGTTTGATGCAATTTCAATTTATTGTATATTTTTAATTTTATATAAATAATCTTTAATTTAATTCAGTTTCTATGCATATTCCATATGAAATTTAACAAAAACTTTTCCTAAAAATTCCTTAAGTATACTAAATTTTATTTATTTACTCTTAATTTGAAATAGTTCTTTAAACATGGAAAATTATTTTTTATAGGGTCTGGACACAAAACTCTTACAATTTCTAAAATCGAAAATATGAAAAATTGAGTTAGAAATTCAAACATCAATCTTTCTCCGACATATTCAATCGATTTCAAAAATTTAGGGGATTCATCTACATGGTATATAGTGATACCCCACCAAAGAGTTTCTTCAGAATTCGCCGTGGAGTTAAGCAGGTCATTTTCACAGGGTGTGTGTACATTTGTTATAGAAAGATTTATTAGTGAAGACAGAAACTTACTATTAGTCAGAAAATCTTTATACCTAATAGACCTTTAGACCAGTAAAAAGAAATTCACCATTTATAAAAAAATAACAAATTTTTAAAACGATTTTTTTTTGTTGACTTATTTTGATAAGTGTAAACATCGCCTTCAATTTTTCTGTTATCCTTTTTTTGTTTGTTTGTGTTGTGATATTTCTTTAACGCAACTTTTTAATTACGTACATTAAGTATAGATAATTATGCAGAAAGAAAATGTTTACGCAACAAATATAAAATTTATGCAGCAAGAAAATGACTATTATATTTCATTATTAGATATAATTCTTTGTATACTTCTTCTACCATCCCCCCCCTGCTTTTTTTGGCAATTTATGATGACTGTTATTTCAGGTTGATTTTAGTATACAATACATATCTTGCAACTTAACTTCGTAAGATGGCAAAATATTTCCAGTTGTATTTTTTTACATAACTTTTTTTATAATCAATTTTTTAAATTACTTTTTAAAAAATTGATACGCAATTTATTAATAACGAGTAAAGTTCCACAAAGAGAGAAAAGGTTTCTGATCTTTATATTCAGTAAAGAGAAAAGGTTTCTGATCTTTATATTCAGTAAAGAGAAAAGGTTTCTGATCTTTATATTCAGTAAAGAAAAGGTTTCTGATCTTTATATTCAGTAAAGAAAAAAGGTTTCTGATCTTTATATTCAGTAAAGAAAAATTAGACGCAAGAAGAAAGGAAGAAAAAATACTTTTTTTTTTCTAAAAAATTTGAAAATTGCAATAAATAGAATCTTAATTTCTCAAGGAATACGACAACATCTTTTGAATCAAAAGAAAAATAAGTAAAGTATGTCGGTCTAACAGAATACAAATTACTAACACAAATTTTGGTTGAAAAAACGTAACATCAGCTAGATCATAGAAAAAATATCAAAGTGATTCCATCGCAATTAATTTTGAGGAACTACTATAGCAACTGGTGCCTCGGTAACCTTAGATTCTTCTACTGCAAAACTTCGTTCACTAAAAAAACAAAACAATGAAAGAGGGTTGTGGTCATAGATTGAATATTTTTTTCCGACTGATCGCAACCAAATTTCTATTTTTGTAAAATACAGATATTATAGATTTTAATTACAACCAGACGGATAAACAAAAGTTATTAAAAATAGCACGATTATAGATTTATTCAGTTATTATCTCATTTTAAATACCACTGACACACGTTTTCAGCGGTGAGAAAGAATTATTCTAAAAATTAGTATTTTATAAATATCAACGAACCTGATGTGTGATTTCCCTGCTGTCCATTTCAAAGAAGATCCAGTGGCAGGCTTTTCATGTGTATACAAACAATCGCGATTCTTGCATGTATTGCCGTATCGACATGCCTAAATCCAAACCATCTCAAATTTGCTCACATAGTTTTTTGCTTTCGAAATTTTTATTCAAATATCAAAGTTCAAACTATTCTTTGAGTGTTAAAGTTTCATTCAAACATACTAAACGTTTACTTATCACATTAAAAACAAATAGTTATTCTTAAAATTGTTGTAAATCTTTTGCAGGAGTAAATTTTTCAATAATATAAAAATGTTACTTGTACAGCTATGCATAAAAGTTTAATTGAGATGTCCATTTCAATAAATCTTTTCTGTTTTGTTTTGTTTTTTTGTTTCTGTTTTTTTTTTTCAATTAAATAAAAAAAACTGGAAAATTAATTTTTAAAAGAAAAATCGAATACCTATAAAATTAATATTAAGAAGATAAATAGTTAAAACAAACTTATTACAAAAAATTAATTACATAATTGAAAAATGTGTTGATAAAAGTTTAATCGAGTTAAGGTTTAGAAAAAAAAAAAGAAATAAAATACAAATCTTATATTAAAAGCGTCCTACTTTAGCTCAATAGCAAAATATTCAATCAATTTCATGTACATCTTACAAGGCACCTTTAACCAATACTTGTTCAAAAGTTGCTTTAAATGCTCAGTTGGTTGAATTTGATGGTTTACCAATTGAACATTGATTTATGATCAAATATTTTCGATTGTGTTGAGATCTGGTGACCTAGGACACCAAAGCAACAAATTGATCTTCTTTGAGTTGAACCAGTGTATAATGCTATGTACTGCGTGTGCTAGAGCCCCAACTTGCTAGAAGATGTTATGCTTACTTCTGCCATACAATTGCCTTATCAATGAAATCTAACATGGTTCTAGAGTTTTTTTTATAGGCTTACTCTGATCGTTACACATACCAATAGGAAAAACATCCTCATATGCCTACTGAGCATCCACCACTTTGTTAATTTATCAATACTCACATTATTTCTTAGTTGCATATTTTTCAATGTAAATTCTTCCTTTGTGGTTTACAACCTGAATTTTACTTACAGCTCCAGACTTCTACTGCACAATCCAAATGTTCTTTGCACCATTTTTGTCCTTTGCATTGATCCATGATTGAGAAGATAGGCCTTTTTATTGCAATCTAAGATCCAATACCTTTTTCTGTTAATATCCTTCAAACAAGTTTTCTGGGTACATTTTGATTAGAAAAGAATTGGTTAAATACTTGAGATGCTGGTTCAAAATACGCTACTTTTGTCATGGTCACTAACCTTCAATGGTTTTCCAGAAAGAGGCTGCTGATGAAGTCACCTGTGAACTCCTTGGTTTTTTTGCAGGCAAAATTCAAAAACACCCACAAATTTGTTTATTTCAAGATTGCTATGGTTCTTTGATTCAACCAGTCCAAGAATTTAGTATTTGATACTGACATTGCATTTCAACACATTTGCATGCGAATTTAAATTTGAAAAATTCAAAATATTTGATAGTTTTCAGCAATTAAAATATTGGTTTGTAATTTTAAAATTATATGAAGCATGACAAATAATTTTAGCAACTTTATTACAAACATAAATAGCAAAAGCAAAAAACAATACACTTAAAATCTATTTCCATTAAATTTTAGTATGAAAAAAAAAAAAAAAAAACATTTTGTTATGAAAAATCTCAAACTTTTTTGCATAGCTGAATTAATCTTCTATGAAAGTTTCAGTCAAATTGAAATTTTGAAAATTAGAAGAGAAAAAAAAATAACCTAAAAAAAATATCCCAAACTTTATTGTGATTTTATATATGGCCTTTAAAGAGCTCAGTCTTGTTTTAAAGTAGCACTTAACGATAAAAACTGGGCTCTTCGAAAAGTGCACAAAACCTCTGCTGAGAAATTGAAGTCATTCTCTTAAAGAAAATATGGTAAGCTTGTTATGCCAATAGTTTGCAAAAAAACTAACAAGCCATTTGAATAGCTGGTACTTTTGCTTCTTAATGTTAAAGGTTTAAACAAGAAAACCAAATAACACTTGGAATACCCTGATATTGCCTGATGTGATCAGTTGCTGTATAAAATACCTGTGTTTTTTGAGTTGCCAGAAATTAATGTCAAAGCCCTCAAATCACCTATTTCTACATATGGAGTTAATCAAAGTGATCTTTTTATGCAACTTTACATAGGTTGTGATAAATTTTCTTATTTAGTCAAATGAATTGAGTAATTAAAATTTATATTTGCTAAAGCAGTCAGCTGAATTGCTGGCTTCTAGACTACAAGAGAAATGTTTGTTTCAATCTAGCACTAACAAAAATATATATGGTTCAATCCCAACTGGACATTTTCTGAGAATTAAAAATGAGCATTCCAACATCAAAGATTATTTTAGTCTAATAGCTAAAGATCAAGTGTAGTAGTTGGTCTAGGCTAATGCGCTTGTATTGAACTGATAATTTTCTTTTTTTTCAAAGTGGAGGCAAACTCAGGGTTGATGTGCTACTGGGTCTTCCCTGTAGAGGAGTAGGTAGTCTGCAAGGCATTTGCTGGAGGACTCAAAATAGATTCAATACCTCAAAATTATTTTAGAGAAGATGCATTACTTTATTCAGGAGTGGGTCAGCAAAGAGACTACTTAAATGCTTGTTTTCTTTGTTGAACTGCAGAAAATGAGAGAAGAACTGGCTACAAAGAAACAATCTGAAATAAGGTAATAAGAACATCAATAATGACTCTCTGGTAGGCAGGAAAAAAGTTGTTTCTCCCACTACATATAAAACATGGTTTAATAAAATGGCTTGTTGTACAGTTACAGATCATTCTTTTTGCACATAACTTTTTTTATCTTCAAACATCTTCTTTGCTGATTCATAACATTGCAATATACTAATTTGTTGGATAATCAGATGAACATGAAAAGGTGTCAAAAATCTAATACAAAACTTTATCCTTAAATGATAGTTGGAATAAAGTTCTTTACAGAGCACAGTGTACACTAACTTTTGTGACTGATTATATTTATACACATATAAATTGTGAATTAAAATATATATACATATAGCCTCTTTTAAAAAATCAAAAAAATCTATACCATTTGTATGGGGTGTTTAAAAATACAATCCAACTTGGTGCAATTTATACCAAAGTTACACATTTGTTGTGATCCTAAGATAGATATTTCTATTGAGTTGAAATTGAACAATTTAAGTTCACTATATAATATCATGTAAAAGATATTTAACATTTTTAAAAAGCACACTTTTTTACTACATATCTAGCTATTTTTTTTTATCTATCATCTTTTAAATCTGAACTGTCCATATAAACCAAAAATATTCAATTTTCAACAAAACTCAGAACTAGCCTCTTTTAATTGTTTTTCTAAAACTAGCTGATCAACACAGGTTTACTAAATCATTTTGAATAATTGCTAGTTCACTACACTTTATTTTATTCAATCGAATTAATAAGAATTACTATAGCATTTTTATCAGTTCCATCAGAGCAAACATATACTGAAGATTCATTAAACCAGTAATTAACAAATTACAGATGGATCAAAATACTGATAGATGCTGGAAGAGGTGACTATATTTTTAAAATCAAAAAAAAAAAAAGTGATATATTACCTGAAACTAAAGATGAGGACTTTGAGTGTGTATATGAACAATCTTTAACTTTGCATCTAAATCAAAATTTGTATAAGAGTTTAACCTGCAGTTTTGTTCATAGAATTTGCTTTTTAGCACCAACAACATTTGTGGCTTTTAAAGTAACAGAAAAATAAGTTAGCTTGTTTTCATTAAAATGTCAGTGATTAAAATAAGATAAATAAAATAAAATAATATCTAAGTTCTACCATAAGCACTGTTACAAATTGAATCATAAACTCTAAACAATTTAGGGATACCCTTGGAATTTTTAGTTGAGTAATCCCCACTCCTATGAGGTATTGTTACAATCATTCACTGAAAATTGAGCAGCAAACATAGAGTGAGGTAAAAATCATATAGCTGTTAATCAATTACAACTTGATGCTTTTTTAATATTTTAAAATCTTAGGGTATCAATTGCCAATATGTGTATTGCATTTTTAAGCCCTTTTTTTAAAAAATAAGTGTTCTAAGAAAACATTTTTTTAAAGAATGTTTTATTTAGTAAACTATAATTTTCTGCAATATTTACAATAAAAATAAAATAATAATAATAATAATAATAACAATAATAATAATAATAATAATAACTATGAAAAATAAGATTTTTACTTATTATATCACTAGAGTTAATTAAATTGGGATTAATATAGTTACACTAAAAGTGTTGATGCTTGAATTAACTTGAGTGTGCTCATTAATTTTATTGTTAATTTAATTATTTATTAATTTTCATTAATTGGCTCAAGGATATTCAAAGTATTGAAGATCGACAGAGATAAAAACTTTTGCACAATTATGTTTTCAAAAAATTTGAATTTCTTCTTCCTGTCATAAGTTATCATTTTTTGAGTAAATTATACTATGTAATTACTTTAGAGGATCAATTTTTAAAAATTTCATTCATTTTCAGTGAAAAGACAAAAAGCTATATTGAAAAAAAATTTAAAAAATTTAGCTGTTTTATAAATTTTTACAGGCTACTGCTTATAAATTTTTACAGGCTACTGTTTATAAACTTTTACAGGCTACTGTTTTATAAATTTTTACAGGCTACTGTTTATAAATTTTTACAGGCTACTGTTTATAAATTTTTACAGACTACTGTTTTATAAATTTTTACAGGCTACTGTTTTATAAATTTTTACAGGCTACTGTAATACAAACTCCAGTAATGATCAAAACTTTATTTGTTTCCAATCATGAATTAACAAACAGGATAAAATTTAAATGATTTGTTTAATGTCAGATATGTTTAACGTCAGATATGTTTAATGTCAGGATAATATTAAAACGATAAAAGCACTGCAACAAAAAAAGAATTCAAAAAAAAAATTTTTTTTGAGAACAAACCTATCACCAAATTTGCATAGTGGATGCATATATAAACATCTATCACCAAACGAGCATTTTGGGAAAGCTCTAAGTAAACAAAAATCAAATAATTTATGTAAATAACGCAAAAGAAACAACCATATGTAAAAAAAAAAAAAAGAACAATTATTTACTACTAACTTGCATGCTATATTAGGATGCACAAATTTGCAAAAACTATTTTTACAAGAAGGCCAGTACACACAGCGTTCCTGTATTGATATACGACTAACTGTGTGTTCAGGCAATGAAGATTCTTCCAAAACAACTTTAACATTTGTTGCTATTCAATGAAAAAAGACAATCCTGTTAAATCAAAATCATGTCCAAACTATTAAATTGAATTGAATAAAATTTAAACAGGGTGAAGTTTATTTGTTTTTACAATTGTTTACAAGGGGTATATGGAAAAAACATAAAAGATAAGCATTTCTTTTTGTTAATAAAAAGAAAGTAAACTACATTGTTTTTCTATGTTAAGACCATAAAAAATAATAATTCATACTGTTTTATTAAAAAATCATAAAACCAGTGCAATTATAATTACAATCATAAATGCAATTATAATTATAAAAACAACGGTTAACTAACTAGTAATAAACTGCTCAGTTAAAAATAATTTGCAATATTGCATAGCTATGCTATTGTATTGCACCATTAAACATTAGGATAACGTAGAAAAAGACACTATCTTACTTTCACCAGAATCAACTACTAATGAGGCAGCTGCTTTTTGAACATGTGATGAAATTGGTTCTTTGAGTTCAGTTGGGTATTTTAACGGTAAATTAGAATTTATCAAATCTTTATTTTCTGTTAAAGTATTTGTTTCAACTGAAGATGTGGGGATAACAAGCTGCAATGAAGGTATTGAACAAAAATTATTTAATGAACCAGAAACATTGTCTATAGTTGGAACAGTCATTTTAGGTTGAAAATGTGGATTAATAAAAGTTTTATGTTTTGGTTTTTCTATTAACATTGTGGTATCCAAGTTTTGCACTTGCTCTAGTGACTTACGCAAAAGCTTTTGAGCCTTTAGTTTCTGTTCTGCTAACTCTAACTCACGTTCTACATCATCAGAAGTTTTCCTTCTTCTGTGATATGAATGTCTTGATTCATGATGTTTTCTTTTGCGTTCGAGTTGCTCATACTCTTTATCCTTTTTTTTCATGATTTCCTCAAATTCCTCATCACTATGCGTAAAACTTGAACTTTTTATTCTTTCTCTTGACTCTGTTTTTCTCAGCTGCCCAGACCAAGTTTGTGTAGGAGAACAGGATCCTGTATGAATCGACAAGTGTCTGCTACCATCAATACCATCCAAAGTTACAATGAACTCATGCTTCATTCTTCTAAATACATTTAAAATGGCTTACTAAAAAAAGTGAGTCATTATTTTACAGATCTTAACTAATTTATGTATAGAATAAAAACACTACAGTTAAAAGTCAAGGTGTGGAACTTTAATTTATAAAAAAATAAATGAACACACAAGGTTTACCATGTTCTTTTTTCTTTTATAAAAAAAAAAAAAAAACAATTCTTAGTAGAAATGTTCAACAAAACAATTAAATAGAAACCTTCTTTTTGATGATCTTTTTCTTTTTTCAATTTTTTCTTTCATGTTATATTCTTTCTTACTCAATTGGTCTTCTGTTTTTGTATTGGCAATTATTCTACTCCCTGTACCATCTTCTTCAATATCTTCTTCAACATAGTTGTTCAGATCATCAGCACTTCCTTCCTCTTTTCTTTTAAAAATATATTTAAATATAAAACAGTTTTAATAAAGATTAAAAAAAAGATTCAACTTTATATATAAAATATACATGAACACAATTGTTATCATGCCAGATCAAGGCTACTTTAAACAAAAAAAACATGACTCCAGATACACACAAATGAAAAATCTTACTCCAGGTATATATTAGTGTCATTAATTTCAGCTTCATCTTCATTGTTTCCTTTCTCTTTAACAGAACCTACTTCTTTATTTATCAAATTTACTTCTTCGTTCATGCTATCCTCATTATTTGAATCTCTTTCATTTAAGCATTGTGTATTCTGAAACTATAACAGTCAAAAAAAATATTTCATCAGGCAAAAATTACAAAAAGTTACAAAAAAATTGTTAATACTAAATTTTTTTTTCAAAAAAATTTAATCAGCACTACACCAATGAAAAAAGTTATACTAACTTGAATTTCTTCATTAAAACTTGTCAGTTTATTTTCAATATCCCCCTCTACTTCACTTTCATATTCTACTGAACTATTTTTAACTGGTTTATTTTCAACCCATTCATCAGAATATTCCTCCTCTGCACTGACTTCTTTATTATAAGCGTTAAAAGATTGCTTAGAGACTCTCTTGCCACTTGTCCTTTTTTTTAACTCTTTTCTTAAATGCATTCGTTCTTCTTTAAGTTTTGTTTCTTCGCCTGGAGCAAGTTTTCCAAACAAACGCTTGTGCTTTTCTTCTTTTAATTTTTGCCTAAGTTTCCTAGCCAACACATCTTCATCATCACTTAATGGCTTATCACGCTTTAACAACTCCCTCAAATCAACAGCAGGTTTTGTCTGTCTTGATATTTCCTGAAGTTCAATGCGCCTAGTTTCTGTCTTTAATATGTCTGTGTGTGTTTGACTTGAAGGATCACTTTCACTTGAATCATCCATAACCCGTTTTTGAGGGTAATTATCTTTATCTATTGTCTCTAAATAACGTTTTTTGTTTCGCAACATTTTTCTTCTAGCATAGCGCTGGTGTTTGCGGGTTTGTTCTTCAATATCTGCTACCATACTTCCTGCATATTCTTTTTTTCTTGGCTCTTTGATTGTATATCTTGGGTTTCTATCAACCTGCTTACTATTATGTTCTCGAGATTTTAAAATTGCATACCTAGCATCATGCTTACTTGTGCCATTCTTATCTTCTAATTCATCTTTAATACGCTCTTTTATAGTCCCTTTTAATCTTAACTTAGGCTGGGAATCATTAACATTAAAACTAACAGTAATCTGAGATTGATCGATGTTTATAACTCTACGATCTCTACTATGATTATCTGAAGAAACATCTTCATTGGATTTAGTCTGGAAAAAAAAAAAAAAAAAAAACCAGAGAAAATTCCAAACAGTTTTTTAAAAAACAATATTTTACTTTAAGTAAAACACTTATATTCTTACTAACATGGAGGGCATTGTCAATATTTCCATCATAAGAGCCTGTTCTTTTCTCTAATTTATCCATATTGTTATCAGAATTATCTTCACCCTCATTATCAGTCACCTTTATGAGTAAATTAATGCAATTAATCCAATAACATAAGATGTTATTAGCTATTATATTACATACATCATATATAAGATTTACAAAATTCATACCTTTATATCAACCAAAGGTTTACTAACAACTACTTCAGCCATTGCTCGTTTTAATAAAGCTGATGATGGCTGATGATCTTTCTGAAGAGATGGCCTAAACCATTTAAGAGCATACAATAAGAGTATTTTCATCTTTGCTATTTACTTTATTTTAGTGTTTTCATAAATAAAAGATTATAAGTGAGCTGAAACAAATGATTTTAAAAAATACTTCAAATACATGTTTTTGATAACAGATGATAAATCTCACAGTTTTTAAAATAATACAAATTTACTAATATGTTAATATAAAAAAATTACTAAATCTTATATGATAAAATATAATAATAATGTAATAATATAATAATAAAAGTTTAAGCATTATAAAATTAAAAACAAATAACATAATAACAAAAAATTAACCACTTTGACTATATCACATGAGTTAATACACTTGAATACATTTTGAGACACCACTTGCTAATAAAGTGCATCAACATCTATACATCTTTGCTTCATTTACAATACCATTTTGCCTTTCATTTAGCAATTTTAGTACACAGGGGTGCAATAAATAAAACGGAGTCTTGCAAAAAGTCAAATGTTAATGAATTACAATAGTAACCATTCTAATATAAATGATTTCTTTTTGTATTTGTTTACATATAACCTTTTTCAATAATGTCTGCAAATAACCAATGACTATTTGACAATAAAAAATATGAAAATTAATAAACTAAAAATCTTACTTTTGCCTATCTCTACGAGATTGATATTTGTTACTTCCTGCTGTAAAATAAAATTTTTGGAAGTAATTTTTTTCATTTTAATAGAGTTTAATCTTTTTTAAATAGTTTCAATGCCATACATAAATATAGAAAATGTTTCAAATTTTAATAAGAAATGTTAAAAAGTTAAAACTAATTTCTTCAAATTATTAGGAGATGATAAGCACATATCTTACCATCATTTGTTTTTTCTTTTTGACCTCTTTTATCTGTAATTTTATCTGATTTTTCAACTTTCAACTTTTCATCTTTCGACTTCTCATCTTTTGACTTTTGTAACCTTTTTTGAATATCTTTATTACGACTTTTAACATGTGGACTAGGAGATCTAGATTGGCGTCTTCTAGAGTCTTTGTGTGGACTTCTTGAACGAGATGTTTTGTTTTGCTTTGGACTCCTAGATTGGAAAACCCTTCTACTGGCATTTTGCTGAGAGTTACTTCTTGATCGTCTCCTACTTTTAGATGAAAGGGTTCTCTGAAAACTTCTACTTCTTGATCGGTCTTTTCTTTTTATTGAATTCTGCTCTTTATTAGTTATTTTGTTGGTCTTTGATAATGATCTACTTCTTTCTTTTTTGCTTCGTGATAGTGATCTATGATTAGAATGTGGCTTTTCTTTGACTTTGCTTTGCTTAATTTCAGTTTCTCTATCTTCATATTGGCTAACAGCATGGAGTGAATCATTCAATGTGCCACCTAGTACTTTTTTTTTATTAACATTTGAAGACTTTTCATGTGACTTTTCAGGTGCTTCATTCTCTTGGTTTACTTTATTTTCTACCTGAACTTCAGCTGTACTCACATTTAGTCTTTTATTAATATCATGAGCTATTTTCTTAACAAAGTCCATTGGATTGCTTCGTCTATCTGTACGTTGTTCAATTCTTCTAGCTTCAGCCTCTGCACTTAAACGTATGTCTTCACTATTGTCATTGGTTTTTTCTTTGTTAAGTTCATATAATTTTTTACCATTTTTTATGTTTTCATTTTCAGTTTCAACTTCTTTATTACTAACCCTATTAGATTTTGTCCTTTCAACTTTTTTTTCTTCATCTTTCTTTTTTTGTTTTTCTTTTCTATTTTCAAGCTCCATATCTTTTTGTTTATCTCTTGGTTTTTCATCTTTTTTTTCTGATTCACTCTCTTTTCTATGCATTTTAACTTTTGTTCGATCTGCTTCTTTTTCTTTTTCATTCTGCCAGTCTCGCTTTCTATCTTTGTACTTTTCCCTTTCTTTGCGTTCATTATCTAATTCAACTCTCTCGCTTTTTTCATTCTGCTCATTATCTTTTTCAGCCCATTCTTTCTCTTTAGGTTTATCTAAACTTTTCTCTTTTCTTCTTTTCTCTTCACTTTTTTTCACTTCACTCATCTCCTCATCGCTTTTTTTCTCCCTAAACTTTCTCCTTTCTTTTAAATTAACTTTTTTATGCTTTGCTTCATCATTACTACATTCTTCACTTATCGACTTCTTCTGCTTTCTTTTTGATTCTCCATCATTTATTTCTGTAATATCAGGTACTAAAATAGGATTAATATTTTATCAGGTCATTAAAAAATGTAATAAACAGTAGTTTTAATCAAGGCAAATCTTAAATATTTATGATTAGATGAATTGGTTTTAAATTTAAAAAAGAACATTGACACAACATCATAAAAAGTTCACCCTGAGTAATAATAATTAATGTTCATTCCATATCAAATAAAGTCTTGGTACCCACCATCAAAGATTTTGCTAATTTGCAGAGTGGAAACTACATTTATGAAAAGAAGTGTACTAAATATTAGTGCCCAGTGCCTTAGATTTCTGATATTTCTTGGTTCCAGATCTTTTTGATTATTTTTCCTCAGTGCCACAAAATTTTGTTTTACCTTTGTCAGCTAATTGTTAAAAATTTTATCTACATTTTTCTCTACAAATTTTTAAACCTGAAATTCAGTATCCTTTAAATTTTATTTTTTTTAAAGAACCCACAGCATGATATCTGATTTTCTTGTAGTTACAAATATTGATAATAGCTATAAAAGCATTAAAGATAATAGTTGATAATAGCCATAAAAACATTAAAGAATAAACATATTTTCCCCACAAATTTAAGTACAAAAAGTGTAAACTGATTTATTCTAAAGTTTTATAAAATAAAATAACTCTATAAAAAATATTTTAAATGTCTTTTTCTTACTTAAAAAAAATGAAAATATGGTAGAATAAACCAAATTTTTTTTAAGTTTTTCCAATTTTAATCTATGTTTTGTATTGTTTTAATACTAATGAAAAAAAAGAGTCATGTCATGTTTTTTTGAGTGTATTTAAATTCAATTTAATATAAAAGCAGCTGCAGGGCCCCTTCATGATTCTTTCTTAACTGGTCATTGACTTTTAATGGCCAGCCTAATCTTGTTTAGCTGAGCAGTGAGCTAGTTGGATCAAATAGTTTGATGATAGAATTAACTGTTGACCCTGTTCACTTTTATTACATTGATGGAATTTCACGTTTCACTCTTCGAACATAATTTCTTATCTCCATATCATTTTTGAGGTTATTTACCAAAAAATAATAATTTTGAGAACAAATACAGTTGATGAAATTTACATTTTACAATTTGCATGTGAATCACAATTACAATTCATCTTATATCAATTTCATCAAGATGGTGGAAAACTAACAGTGAAAAATCTTAAATTGACAGTTGGTCAAATACTTTTTTAATAAAATTAGGGGATTGCAGATATCATAATTGTTATAAGAGTAACTTTAAATTATATTTCCTAACTGTTTGATGTATTTTAAAGAAATATTTAAAAGTTAAGTGAGAAAAAAAAAGTTAAAACTTTACATACAAATTTCTCTGTTACTGACTCTTACTGATGATAATTTGGAGATAATTTTAGACTATTTTTTTGGCTTACACTTTTTCATATATCTGTGCCTAGATAGCAAGTAGAGAAACCATACCCATTTTTATTAAAGTTTGTTTTAATGACTGCCATCAGAAATCTATTTATTTACAATAAAATCTGGTATCAATCAAAAAATAAAATACTTATAAATTGTTTAACGTCAGAAAATATAAATATTTTGACTAATTTTCAATACAATAAAAAAAAAATAGTTTTCACATCATATTTTATTGTGAAGTGTTTCAGGTTTACTCTTCAAAAAAAAAAAAAGAAAAAAACAAATACTGCACATCATACTTTATGTGTGAATATTTCATGGAAAATTAAACTGCCTCTGTTTTGAAATACTGTTCAATACAATACAATAAATTTACAATAATTCAAATTTTATGTTCATAAATAAAATTATTGAAAATGAACAGCAGTAAAACCAATAATTTTTTATGAAGTTAAAAAAAAAAGAAAGAAAGAGTCTGGAACTGGAACACTAAAATTTGCTTCTTTCCAGATATGTAATTTAAACTCCAAAACTTAGCCAAATCTGAGTTGTTATGCCTCACCTATTTGGGATAATTTGGGATAGAATGATCCTAAAATCTAAAATTAGCATCTTAAAATTAGTTTACTTAGAGTTGTAACTTTTTTGAAACTTGTTCATTATAACTTTCAGAAATTAATTACTTAATTCAAAAATTAAGTGTTTCCTGAATATCTGTTACTTACATTCCATTGCTTTTTTAATCCTCCCTAATACAACAAGCAACCTGGAAGAAAAAAATCATAGCTGAATAATCATGCAAATATAATTTAAAAAAAAAATGGAGATAGATGAAATTGTAAGTAGGGAATCGTTTATTTTGTCTTCTGGTGAGAACCCATTAACAATTGGAGTTGGATGTCTTGATATCAAGGCAAACAGAAGGTACTTTTTCGATTATATATAAATATATATATATAATATTATATGTAATTATATAAAGTATTATTTATACAAAATAAATAAATAGCATAAATCACTTATCTTTTACAGATCTATTTCAAGTTTCATCATTTCTGACTCTTCAGGAACCTTCAGAAGTGATGAAAAGTGATCTATACTAATTTGTTTTACATTTTTATGTACATACCTATTTTTTTGAATAACTATTTAACGTTATTTTTTATTTCTTTTTAACCTCTTTTGAATGTCTACATATATATACTATATGCATAGCACTTGTATACTAACACACACAAACACACACATACGTATAGATATATATTTACATACATTTTATACCTAGGTCTATAAAACAAGTATTTCATCAGGTGATTAATGAACTTCAGATTATTCTAGAACTTTCCCTGAATAAAACAGCCCAGTTGGTATCTACTCTTTGGAAAGAAATGGGAAGTAAATCTGCAGTAAAGAACAATATCTATGGAAAACTGAGTGACCTAGAAGAATCCATATCACATTTTTATCAAGTAGAAAATGTAACATTTATATATCTTATTTAAATTAGACAAAGGGAAAAACTTTTTTCTGAGATACTATAGTCATTGTTCAGGTTAATTTCCTTGACAATGTTGATGGCACAATATCAAGAGTTATGCAGGAAAAAAAGCTTGTCTTTGGTGTGAAGGTGACTCAAGTGAAGTATGTTGTAAACTAAAAACACTTGGAAGCCTTGACTATTGGTATCAAAGGTACAATTTTGAAAATAATTCCAGTAAATCAAAGATGAATCATTTTATGAATGTGATTTGTCCAGGAATTCTCTACCTTGATAAAGATCCAGATACTCTAATCCAACATTTAGTACCCCTCCTGGATTACATATCTTGATAGGAATAGTAACCACACTAGCTTGCTTATTTATGAATCTTTGGCCAGAGTTTGAAAACTAGGTATTATATCAAGGCAGAAGTTGGGATGGGAACAATTCAAACCAGATACTAAAGTGTTTAGATGAGTTAGAAAATGTTATATTATCTGAGAATCCTGGTCTTGTTTCAATAATTCAATGTATGAAAGATATCAAGGCTGTAAAAGATTCTTACCATAATAAAATTTAAAAACTTGTTTTTATCTACTTAATTGCAAATATTATTAGAAAAAAGCTTTCAGTAAGTTGGGAAGTACACATACTCTTGTGTCATGTGCAACTCTTTGTTGAGTACTACAATTGTGCCTAGTCTAAATTTCCTGAACAATGTGGAGAATCAATTCATTCTAAATTCAAACCAAAATGGAATAGGTTTAAAAGACAAGAAGAAAACAAAAAAAAAGTGATTGACTTTAATGGAAGAAAAGTTAGCCAATAGTTAAGTTATTTACCATATAATATTTACATTAGTATTGTAAATATTTTAAATGTTTATTGTTGTTTATAAATTTTGTATAATTTAATTAAACTTCAATATTAGTAAGAAAAAAGCAAATTTAAGTTTTACTTTTTGTAATGGACCTCCAAAATTCTTAAATGGGCTTTAAGCACCTCAACTTTACCCTTTTGCCCCATATATGACCCTTAGCAATTTGTTTAGACTTAAAAAATGCTCTTTTCAATTATCATAAAACAAATGCTCTTATATAAAAAAGGTTTCATTCAAATGACACAACATAAAACCTGGCAGTCTCTCTGGTCCACTGTGATACAAACTTTTGCAAATTTTGCAATTTAATCATTTTTAATGCATTCAGACATTAAATACGAAACTTTGGTCCTCTTGTGGCACCCCTAAACATCATCTGATTGGCATCATTTTTTGCAAATAATAATTTCTCAAAAAAAGGAAAGAGTAGTTATGATGAATATTTTTAAAAACTCTTTTTTATAAAGGATAAATACTCATTTAAAATATTTAATTCTAGTTTATCAGCTTATTGTAGGAATATAATGGTAAAAGTTGTGCAAAAAATAAGCAATTGCGTGTTGAAGAAAACACTGAAGTTATTAAAAACATTGTATATTTATTGTATATTATGAATACTTCTAGTTTTAACTATGGGTTAAAATTAAAATTATGGGTTTGAAGTATATTCTTTATAATTTAGTTAAAACAAGTCATAAACAAATTTTTAAAAATATATAGAACTATTTTACATATTTTATCCAACTTTGTTACCCAACTAGTGGGTAGTTCTAAAATACAGGTAGTTTTGGTTGAACAGCACTTAAGATATCCATCATGAGATTTCTTCACTTGCTTTGTAAAAAAGATTTACTTAAAAATAGATTCCTTTTAGTAATATCAAACTTTAACATACTTTTAACATAAGGAACAATCCCTAAGTTTGATAGCTACTTTTTGATCTTTTACCTTGCATATAAAACTTTTAGCTACATTTGAGTCAGGAAACATGGAATAGAATTTCTCATTATCATTTTCTGCAAATCTAAATCTAAAATTTCAACTTAAGAATTACTTAAAAGATCTTAAAGAAACTTGGTCCTCTAGTTTCATGTGAGCATTAGAACATTCAGCTTTTTAGAGCCAAAATGTGAAACTGTATTTAACTATTTGATATTTTTCAACAACTTTTTTATAAAATTTTTTATCGGATTCATGCTTTACATGCTGAAAAAAGTTATTAGATACTGAAAGATGTTTTAATAAGTTAAAGTAAGATTGTGATTGACAAAGGAAAGTTATTTGAAGGATGATTGGTAAGAAATCTTACCTATTTGTAACATTTATATTTAAGATTAAAGATTCAAATTTACTTCATAATAACAAGAAATTATTTGAATTAAATAACATATTTTATAGATATTTGTAAAAATTCTTGAGTAGGTAATAAATATCCTTCAATAATGTATTTATATATACAGACAAAAAGAACAAAGTCAAAAGTTCTAAATAACTACATAAAACAAATTTTAGATCTTGAGGTTCAGTAAACTGAATATGTTAAGTGTAACATTTAATTTATTTAATTAACTTACATATAATCATACAAAGAGGTTAAACACCAATTAAGAAATTAATACATACATGAAACTAGTAATTTACAGTTAGTTCAACTATATCTAAAAAATTTGATTTAAATAACTATTTTGCAAAGATTATCCAAAGAGATGCATGCTTTTGTATGCTTGTATAACTTTAGGAAACCTGCAATAGTATCATCACTAAAACATAGAATTCAATATACCATCAGAGAAATGAAAATGTTAAAACTACCATGAAACAAATTTTTCAGCTTCTGGTCCTAAGAAGAGAGTTAAATCATCAACCATTTCTTTTTCGCTTCGCTTGTTTGCGATCATTACCATGATATATTCTGGAAGCTCATCATCTAAAGCAAGATTGATAGAGATCAATACTTAAGCTACACAAGATGTTTTGTTAAAAATCAAATAGTAGTTGATTTGAAACTTAGGCTAATTTTAAAAAATTAGTCTAAGTTTCAAGTGAAATTTTACAAGGTCCTGAAAATTTACAAGGTCCCAAATAGACTTCAGATTTTGATGAAACTTGTTGAGGGGAGGGGAGGGGAGGGGGGAGTGTATACCAATCAGATAAATATATTCTGAAAATTTTAGCTCAACTTTTAGAGAATAATAACTATTAAACAGTTTACATACCTTAACATTTCTAAGCTAGAAAGTACTCTATGAAAATTTTCAGATACTTTAAAAAATTGAAAATCTGACTTTTGATACTTTTACATAATGGCAGACTAAACTTGAAACTTTCTTCACTAAATTGTAGATTTTTATGATATTGAAGCTGATTTTCAAAATGTCAAAAAATTGGTTGTTGATGTATTCACTCTGTAAAGATATTTTCCATAAATTCAGCTAAGTAGAGTTCTTCATCAAAATTGGCTTTGACAAAATTTTTAAAAAATATGCCTCCTATTTAAAAGGTCCATTACTTAAGATTTCATAAATCTTTGTTTTTATAAATTTTTTCTTTTTAATGAATATATTTGTACACATCAATTTGTGTGTTTTATCAGAAGAAAATAAAATAATGTGAGGAGATTCATTCATAACTCTATCAAATAGATTACAGAAACTAGGCTAAATTTTTTTAAAATGATGGAAACATTCACATTTTTACAAACATCATCAAATTAAACTTTTAATGAGAGTCCCAGGGATTATAGAATATGCAGCATATCTCAGTTACAAATTAAATTTTGCAATATTGGACCTATAGAAAAATTAACAACAAAAATGAAAAAAACAAATTTGATGTTTTGAACACAACAGCTGTACGTGTGGCTTATAAATTTTTTTGCTTTTTTTTTATAGAACACTAAGATTGATGAATACTTCTGTTTATTCTTCTTTAATCAAAATTTCTTCTAGCTTCAATTTAATTCTTTACTTCTTCTGATTATCAAAAAGTTCTTTTTTTTTTCTCTTTTGTACACATCAATTTGTGTGTTTTATCAGAAGAAAATAAAATAATGTGAGGAGATTTTTTTTTATAGAACACTAAGATTGATAAATACAAAAAATTTCAACAAAGACAATTGCGATACAATTGTGTGTAACAGACTTTTTGATTATTTAATTATACACCACCCCAACAAGTTTCATCAAAATCTGAGGTGGTTCATGTAGGGCAATTAGCCCACTTGGTAAGAAATTACCCTAGTTAAGATTTTTATTTCATTTATTACTGATATTATTAGCTTAGAACTTGTGATAAGTAATGTCACCTAAGTTTATTGTTGCAATCATAAAAAGTTTTTTAATATTAATCCTTTATTTTTTGTTTAGCTTGCTTCTATACCATGAATATGAACAACAAATAATAATAATAATAACAAAATTAAACAACATACATCAACAACAACAAATAATAATAATAATAACAAAATTAAAACAACTCACCAACATAGCAATCTAGAGCTTGCAATTGTTTTTTGATTGTTTTCTAAAAATATAAATTTAAAGTACCATTAAAAATCCCCTTTCTCCCTTTCCAGGAGAACACGTATAGTGTAAAAGAATTAAAACTTCAAAAAAGTAAAAAAAATAACACAAATAGACAACAGTTTATTGAAAAATTTATGTTTCTTAATTAAATTTAAGAACGACACCAATACTTTTATTTCTAACATAAAATTTAGAGGGCTCTATCTAGTAGAAGATGCATTTCAATAATTCCTTGTATAATTGACCGTGTTTTTGCTTTTTTTTTTTTTTGTTTTAATGTAATTTTAACAATTTTTAATTCTAATTCTGGCACAAATCTATGCAGAAAGAATTCTTCTTTGATTTTTTAAATGTTTATAAAATTGTTAGGTGCCATTTTAATCATAAAAACACAGGTCTGCAATTGTTTCCCCCATTTTGATAGAATTTAGGCACGCACATTATGAAAAATATTTAAAAAATTCTAACTAGTCTAGATCTTTTACCATTAAACATCATTAAAGTCTTTTACTACAATCAGCCTATGTAATCTGAAAAAAATATGCTTACTCCTGGTACCTCATTTTCTTGGTATCATTACAGAGAAAAAACTTTAATCCATTTTTCTGAAGATTAAGATCACAGCTTATTGTAAAAACATTCCTGGCTTAGTAAAGGCTTTTAACATTGAATATGATGCAAACCAATTAAGATGTTCATAGATTCTTCAAAACAAAGCGCGAAAGCAGTATTTCTGCAAAAATGGTAGTAAGTAGCTCATTCTGTACATTTAAAGGAGTGCTATAATAATTTGGAAAGTGTGTTAACCAAAATAAATAATGAACACAATGGTTGAAAAGACTGTGGAGATCTGAAAGTTACAAGTATGTTACTTGTTCAACAAGTGGCTATACAACTGTTATAACATTGGACAAAAAAACAATGGCCTCCTAGAACTGAATTAGTTCCTGGAACAATAAATATAGTGCAAGATAATTTTGTTTTAATTTAGAAGAAAAAGTTTTGCTGCCCATTTTACAGATAAATTTGGACATGATGAAGCATATACAAAAGCATTGAATAAAGAAGGTAAAGATCTTAAATACCTACAATAAACTTTTCCAGCTGTCAGAAAATAAACTGAAAGGAGGAATTATAGCAGGCCCTGACATTAGAGAACTGATGAAAGATGCCAAATTTAAACTTCTTTTCCTGAATTCTCACTTAAACTACTTCTGGATAACTCAGGAGCTTTAAATATGGAATAAGGTAAGAGATTCAATCAAGGAATGTGGAATACTCAAATGATGGCAAACCATTATTTATTACTGAAGAGAGATGATATTTTTATAAGAATACCTCCAGCCAGAATTTTAGTGAGAAAAAAAGTTACCGTAAAGGTATTTGATTATTGCTACTAAAATTCAACTTTTTTTTTTAAAGAAACATTTATAGAAACCATATAAATCATTTCCATAAATGTTTTTTTTTTAAATAAAAAAAAAAATAGGAATATGGTTTACTCTGATAATTTCTAAATGTTTTTGATAAATGCCAGTTGTTTAAAATAACATGATTATTTTAGCTTTTTGACCCAAAAATCATTAATGTTTAATTAGCTTTAAAAAATAAGTTAAAATAATTCATTTTTATAAAAGTACTTATCAGGATTAATTTTTTAAAAAACTATTTATTGAACTGTTTTGCGAAATCTTTACTTATTTTTATTTGATTACTCTTTGTATGCTGTAATAGTCAACCTAGTACCAAGGAAAATAATATTTGAAAGGGTTAAAATAGTTAGATATTTGATTACTGACAAATCTTTTAAAAGGTTGGGCCTATAAGTATCTATGAAAAAATACGAGCATTACTGGATTCATTTCACAGTTTTGTCATATATGTTAAGACCCTCTGACAGTTACTTATTTTGAAAAGGTGATTGGATTTGTATTTTAAAGTTACATGATTTAGGTTATAGTGGTACTATACAGTTACTTTGACATTCTGGGAAAACTGAGTCTTATGGTCACTAAATATTAAGCTGAAAAATTGTTAGCATAGAAGATAAACCAGCTTTTGGATTAACTCATCATATTCTATGTTGACAGAAAAAGCTAATTCTATCTATGAAAAAAGTTCCATTTATATAAAAAAAAACTAGTTTTATTTATGTTGATTAATACTGGTGATGAAAGTTTGGAATCTAATAATGCACTCCAAAATTGTTTTAAAAAATGCTAGGTTTAATGTAAAAGTTTTTATGGAATGAAAGCTTTGAAAACTACAACAAATACCTTTTACAAACAAATTATTACTATTCTACTATACCAGAAACGATTATATAAAAAGAAGCACTTTCTAAATTTAGAATAAGTTTAACAAAAAGAAACACTTTCTAAATTCATTTTTACTAATTACAAAGTTATTAAGTTTACTTCCAGCTTAAATCCTTTTTTTTTTATCTGTTTTATTCTCTATTTTAATCTCAGTAAAAAATTCTATAGAGAAGTTGCTGCAAATGAATATTTGTAAACTGCAATCCCTAGCACAGCATTAATACTACAAAATATAGGTTTTAATAAAAGATGTGAAAAAATAAAAAGAAAAAGAAAAGAAAACTTGTAGTAACTCCTTTGAGAGTAAATCTATTTTAGTTTTTGTCTTTCTACTATCAAAAACAAACTACTTTGATTGTAATAAACTTATCAAATTGTACTCAACTTTTTTTTAACAGACTTGCTAAATGAGAATAGAAGCTAAAAACTGTATTCATTAAAATACCTTTGCAAGAGAAAATAAAAATATGTAAAGAACACTTACATTTAATAAAATGTTTTACATGCAGTTTTGAAGTTAATTAAAGTTACTTTTAACTATATTACAGTTATGTAATTCAAAAAATACTTTGTTTTATGTTAAGTAAAAAAAACAGTGTAATATAAATGCTGACACAACACATTCATGTATAAATTGATTGCATAGCAGCTATATAACTAATATCAATAATATAAATACAAAAAAATTCCATTACAAAAAAGAAATATAAGAACTATAAGTTGATTGTTTAATTTAATAGAACTTACTTTAACTTTTTGGTTTATTTCAGCTCCAAGTTCCATTTTAATTTATTTGTAATTAGTCTGGTTGCTAGTTCTTATAAAAATCATACGCTATGAAATAAGCTGAGAGTAAGGATAATATACCATATACCCAACACTAAGTTTCCAGATCAATATGTTTATATAAAAGTATGAAACAGTTATACCCCTTCAACCACCAAAAAAAAATTAACTACTTTCTTCACACTAAGATTTTGTATAGTCCCGATTTAGCTCTAAAAATCGTTCGTGAGGCTATCGCTGAAGAGATGTGACATCGAGTTTATTAATTTTAAAAAGCTTAGTCGCCTCTTGAGTCCGTTTTTCGTTAAATAAAAGATACGTCGCTGTCGCCGCTTTCTTTTGCTGTTGTTATCGTTGTTATAATTACCATAAGCTTCATTTTCAACTTTATCATCGTCGTAATCATCATCGTCCTCGTCGTCGTAATCATCACCATCACCATAACCATCACCATCACCATCACCATCACCATCACCATCATCATCATCATCATCATCATCATCATCATCATCATCATCATCATCATCATCATCATCATCATCATCATCATCATCATCATCATCATCATCATCATCATCATCATCATCATCATCATCATCATCATCATCATCATCATCATCATCATCATCATCATCATCATCATCACCACTTTTAAACTTTGTTGTTATTTCATTTGATAGTTAATAATCCAAAGGACTTAGGCTAGAGGATGACGGAGGCTATGATGTAAGTTAGATGAAGGATTTGAAACAGTTTAAGAAGCAGAATCCTTTTGGTCTATCTGGTTGTGATTTGTATAAAACTAATCAGTCGGTGGATTTAATTGAGCTTGTAAAATATCTGCGTGTAATTTGATTTTGTCAGCGTCTTTTATCGATTAAAACAACTGAAAGCTTCTCCCTTAGAAATCCAACACTTTAGGATAGTGGAAACATCATCAAATGTTCTGAACCATTCAATTGATTCACTGCAAACTCAGACTCACTTTCGAATCAAGAGATTTAAATAACTATATATATATATATATATATATATATATATATATATATATATATATATATATAGACAACCCATGACCCAATGGTTTTAGAATGAAATATAGCTGAAGGTGAAGTAGTTAGCCACTTCACTCTTGTGTAGACAAAATTACAACCCAGATATCAACCTTTAAGAACCCCTTGAACATACAATTTGTAACTTCATTAATTGATAAATTTAAAGTTATTAAATGTACCCTATGATTATTGAAAATAGTGCATTTAAACAACAAATACAATGGTACTGGTTGCGCGAGGTATTTAACAATCAAATTCAAACACGCTGCTTGCTGCTCGCATGACAAAGCGAGGTTGCTTTTTTTTTGTGGTAGTCTTAAAAGAAAAAGTATGTTTGCAATTCTATGTTAGGCATGACAATTCCAGCATTATAAGTTTCTTAAAAGTAGATAAAAGTTGAGTTTGAAGGGTGAGAAGTCTGAAGAGTTTGAAGTGACTATGAAGTCATAGTTGAGAGATCAACTCACAAGCAACCGTCTGATTAAGTCAGAACTCCTGAATTCATTGCAAAAGTTTAAGCAATGATTGACATTACAAGCCAGTAAGGTCAACTATTTAAAACTTGGAAAGGTCTGAGTCAATTATTAGGACCTGTGCGGCAAAGGACTTAACATAAAAGTCATACAAGATGAGAAAGGGCAAGTTGCTAACCAAAAAGACTAAAGAAAAGCGGCTAAATACCGCGCGCGCACTACAAATCTTGTAATAAATTAACTTTAAATGTAGATCATGCTCTAAATTTTTTAATGATTTCCGTGTTCAAAGTTACATTTTCTACCGAATTACGCGCAAGTGAGAAAATGTACATCAAATATTCACATATTTCTAAGAAGTCGTGAAACCTTTCTCATTCCCGACAATAACTAGTTGCTTTTTGCAGTATTTCATTCGTCTCAAAGTTTGTTACAACATGCTCTCTCCTTTTTATGAGTGTTTCAGCAAGTATCCATTTTGACTTTATGTATTTTTTCAAAATTATCTTATTATAAAACGTAAACATAAAAAACTTAAATTGAAGATTTTACTGTTTAGTTATAAACAATACCGAAAATTCTATTAAATTTTATCTTGTTGACTTTCAACAAGTAACATGAGGTTAACAACTAAATGTCGGAAAATGCATTCTTTCATAATCAGCTCTTAAAAAATGTTTTAAAACATTATTATGCTAACAATTGCTTTGATGGCAAAACCTCTTCAAGATGTCCAAAAGCAGAGCAATCATTCTTGCGTCAGAGGATATTTTGCTGTTCTTCTGATGAAACATTTTTTGTTTGTTCAGTTAAGCGAGAAACATTACACAAAAAATTTCACACTGTTTACTTCTTCGTAAAACTGCTAAACCTTGGGACTGTGCTATATTACTTAAATAATCAATGTATAAAGTTATTCCTACTCAGTGCTAAAAGGAGAAGACTAAAGAAATGGCAAGTTTTGACGGTGCCCATACGGATAAAGTAGAAGCGATAGTTGCAGAAAATAGAAGAGGATCTCTGATTCAAGGTATTTAGTGAGCTTTTTATTCTCGTTTAACTTAGAAATTAGTGACTACTTAGTTAAACTAAGTTTTTACATATAAAAAGTTTTTACATATTTTTGATACTTTTTACCACAATGAGTAGTTATTTCAAAAGTAACAAATTTGTATAGATAAATGTTTCATTTTGCAATATAATTTTTCTAATTGTAGATGTACGCAGAAAAATTGTCAAGTTATTTAAAATGAAACAATTTAAATAAACATTTTTCAAAGTTAAGTTTAAGAAACCAAAAAATTTTGTTGTTAGATATTACATTTGTCCTTTGTCTAATTTGCGGAAGCGTTCAGCATTCTTGTTTACGCGAAACGTTTTACAGAGATTTACTCTGTTAAGATGTTATGAACGTGTTTTCTCAAATATTGTATAATATTGTATGAAAATTTTGATAAAGATAGAAATCTTGACCATGTCATGCAAAAAAAAAAGAAGGATTAAAAAGGAAAAACTATTACATACAAAAACATCTTTAATAAATGATTTTAAAGAGATATAAGTTTTCAAATGAATAAGCAACAAATCAAATCGCTGAGATTCAAGAGGGGCATTCATTTTTTTTTAAAACAGTGATTCACTCTAAAGTTCAGAAACCACATGTTGTTTTCAGTACTTGTTGTTTTTCTCTTTGATTCTCGTTAACTATTTATTACGATAGCTGAAAAAAAGATGTAACTAAGTTCATATCCGACTTAAGAAATACTAACGTGAAATTTCTAACATGTTTGAAAATGTCATTTGCCATTTCAAATGTTGTCTAAAAGTATCCTTTGAAGTGTTGGCGATAATTCAATAAAAATTCGTGCAAATAGAAGCTCTTTTACGGTATTCGATTGATAGAGCATGCTTGGACGACAAGAACGTGTAAACATTAAGAGTGTCAGATCTTTCCGAATGCTTTTTTTTTTTTTTGATAAAATTTAGACTAGATGAACTTAATGTCCGAAGTTCGCCGTGGGTTTGCGAGAGTATTTAGAAATAGGCAGACTTTAATAAGGTAGTAAAAGGGGTAACAAAAACTAGTGTAAAATATTTGTGTAAACTATTCTGGAAATAAAATACGGTTTTTAATTAATATAATACTACTAACTTCACTGGTTGACCAGTATATTTTGTTTATGCGAGAACAAACGATCCCGCAAAACTGGAATCCCACTTTGATAAAATGACATCGAGTTGATTGCAATGGGAATGGGTATAAATCAGCTTAAATGCACACAATTTTAAAACGATTAGTTAAATCAAGAGGAAAATGAAGCAAATAACGAAAATCTGTAAAATGTCCCATCTCTAAATAGAATCTGTGTTCGTTAGTTAGTTTTATTAGGTTGATTAATATGTATATTTACATCTTCACTAAAGCGGCAGTAGATGCCATTCTGTTGGGTATAATTTTTTGAGAAAAATTTTTTAAATATTCCGTTCAACTAAAATTCATCTTTTGGTTAATCAAAAATGGTTTGAACAAATGAGAGTAATTAAAAATGGTTGAACAAATGAGAGTAATTTGACAAGAAATCCTGGTGAAAGAAGTTCTTTGTGACGCACCATTTTTTTTTTTTTTTTTTTTAAATATTGATTTCTTGTATTAAATAACTTTGAAAGTCAGCGCTGACGATCAAAGCTATTTAATACAAGAAATCAATATTTTCGAATATTTATTCAATAAATGCTTTGAATTGGAAAAAAAATTCAGGACAAAGTACTTCCAAAGCGATATTATAAACACAAAACGCACTAAGAACTTTATTGGAAATGAACGGCTTTTCAGTTCACTTGATTAATAATCAGCTAAAAACTTATTACTCAATACAACCAAGACTTGTGCCTTTGTAAAACAGATAATAAGAAAAAAACTTTTTAATTTTTCTTTTGTAAATCAGAATATAAGAACAGTTCTTGCAAATAAATTGCAACAATTGGTAACTCTCGGTAACTCTCGCTAAGTCTCGGAACTCTCGGGAACTCTCGGTAATAATGCACCTTTCGGTGATTATGTTACGATTATTTAAGAATTGTGAGTAATGTTATAAAAAAAGCAACCTATATTTAAATATAACAAGGAATTAAATGAGGTCTAATAGATTAAAAACATTTAAAAATTCAATTTCCTTTGTTTTTTCATTTAGATATTCAGCCAAACATGACACTAATTCTTTTTATTTTTATTTTTTGATAAAATCAACTTTAGACATATATATTATAATATATGTAACTGTTAATATAGCTGTGAACCATAGGAAAAAAAACACTGTGTCCACTTATTAAAACTAACTTTTAAACAGTCATAAAGTTGTAAATAAATAGTGGATTTAAAAACTCTAACTAGTAGAAAAGTAAAAAAGGAACATGTAGAAAAAAATAAAAATCTGATATGGTGTTCTTTACCTCCGAAAAACAGATATGTAGCCTTTTTAAATTATGAACGTTACCTTTAAAGATGAACGTTACTTTACACTAAGTTAAGCTAAATAACGCTAAGTATTTCGAATAACGTTAAATAACTTGAGTTACTTTAGGAACGTGAAGTAACGTGAGTTACGTTAAATAGCGTTTTTAACGTTACTCGAATTTAAACGAAAAGTAATTTTACTCATAAGGTCAATATTAAATTATGAGATCTTTTATCTACGAGAAAGTACTATTAGCTAATATAAATATATGATTAAAATTTATTTCATAAATTTTTATCATTTATTTATATTGTATATTTTTATAACTTAATATCGTTATACATCGTTTATACAAAATATACGTCTTGACTGCGATTTTGTTATTATTGATTTAATATATGTTTAGTTGACGTTTCCAACTGAGTATTTGAATGGTTACAAAGCTGATTAAAAAGCAATAAATTCCTTTTGTCAATCGAAGTTTAACTAAATATTTAAAGCTTCAGCTCGATTTACAAAGAAAAATATGCGTAAATAAATTTTTAAAAATTTAGCGTTTAGCATTAAAAAAAAAAAAGATTATATTATACTTTTGAAGGCTCATAAACATCCGATCAGAAATATTATGTATGGTTTATTTAATTTATCAGATAAAATAGCAACGACTAATATATTCTGAACAGGGGTGTATTATATCTATGGCAATTTAATGAATAAAATTAACGTGTTTATTGTTTTATGTCGAAAAAATTTGTTATGAATTATCAGCACATTACAACGCTAGTGATACGTAAGGTTGTTATAGATCAGTTATACATCAATTCTAAGAACTTTAAAATATTCCCATAAATAAATTGCTGAGAATTTTTATTGCAAATGAGAGATCGCTCGCATCAAACGTTTGATTGCAGTTCTTAGATACGTTTGTCTTAAACGTTGTAATCAAAATTGAAGTTGTACACAGCAAAATTTACGCTCCGTTTATTAATTTATTTAGAGTAGTGTTTTTCAAACGTTTTGCTAAAATTTTTTGATACTTGCGAAATTCAAAAAGTATCACATAAATATATCTTTGAAATATTCCGCCTAATATAACATAAGTGATTACAAATAGTTTTTTTTCTAATTTGAGAAAATGACGATTACTTTTCAGTTAAACTCAATTATACGTTTTACATTTCATTCATACTTTCATAACTTTGTTACAATGGGTAACTGCTGCACTTTTAATGGGTTTGAAAAAGTTGGCGAGGATGGAGATAGCAATGATAGTAAGTAATTTATGATTGGATTTGTTAACGTCCTTGTAAATCTGAGATTTTCAGCTGATTATCTTTCTTCAAATTAATGAGTTTTACAAAATTCATTTATAACAATTACAATAGCAACACAAATGAATAATTAGTTTGAAATGTTATTCAACTTTTTCAAAAAATGAATGGCATATTATAAATTATATTGTCTCTGCACTCGTAATTGCTTACAAAATCAAAATAAAGATAAAAAGAAGTATTGGATGGTAGTAAGTTTGCTTAAGATTGCTGTAATTCATAAAATTTGATTGTTTTTTATGTTAATGATATTTGTTAGTTGAGCCATTCACAGTTAATTTTCAGATAAATATATTCTTTTGAGATGAATGTATTCTTTTGAGATGAATGTATTCTTTTGAGATGAATATATTCTTTTTAAGACGAATGTATTCTTTTTAAGACGAATATATTCTTTTTAAAACGAATATATTTGTTCAAATTATTAAAAAAAGAAAAAATTCCTTATTTAGTTCTTGTTCTCGCTTAAAAAGCAATACAAAATCAACTTCTTAAAACTAAGTCGAAAAAAATTGATAAGGAAAAACGTGTTTAAATATGTTATACATAGCCAAAATTTTATGTATCTTCCATTTCCAAAATATTAAGACGTAAATTTGTTGCTATGGAATTGCTTTCCGTGAACTTAAAATTCGATTTACCGTAAAAATACTTTAAACTTGCTTCATTCATTAACTATTTTTAATTTTTCTTATTTCTTTTTAAAACTGGTTTGCTTCTAACCTGATGGTTTTGCGTCTACATGTTGCTTATTTTTGTGTGCCTTTTTAATGCTACACGAATGTATTAATTCCAAACAGCTTTAGCGGTACTTAGAAAACAGTGGGAAACGTTGCTTAAAAAAACATTTATTACAAAGAAGGCTAAATGATAAATAGAAAATGTTGGAACTAAACATGTGATATTAGTAACCAACCATGTCACAACTGTCTAGGCAATTAATTTTATCTCAATTAAATTAGCTTTAATGAAACCATGCATAATTCACTAAATGAATCAATTAAAAGGTTTATAATTGGATACTTTCTAAATGAATGTGGAATAAACTCTTTTAACGATTTAAGAATCCCGCCATGGCATATTATTAAGTTTACTCCCATCAAATAGTTTACTCTCAAGCTAAGCATCAACAGCCTCGTTTTCAGTATGTCTATAACTGCTTTGAGAAATATTGGATCTACTTTGTTAATAAAAATGTTTTTAATAAATTCTAGGAACAAAAAACGAGAAAGTTTTTAAATCTTGTTTCTGGCAGGAAGTTCTACTTTGTTGCAAATCTAATCTCTGCGAAGGAGTTCTTTTTTAAATGGATTAGCGGATGCACTTTCTACAGGCGCTTTTTATGTAATCGCTCCTTAAATTGTATTACGATTCGAATTTTTCAAAAATCTCGATACATCTATAGAAACACTGTAAATAAAAGTGAGGTGATTGATGTTGAACCATACCTCAGATTGCAGCTATTACTTAAACAATAGTTAAGTTGCGATATTTCTTTCATTTCTTCGACTACACCTACTGCTATCAAAGAAAATTACTATTTACTAGTATTGATGCTTGCAACACTGCTACCGTTATTTTTTATCTATGGATTTTATTTATTCAACGTTGTGATTTATTTATTACGCACAGATATATTTATTATAGCTCTGAAAATCTACTGCGGTGAGAAGAAATAAAACTTATTCTAGCAATCATAAACCTTTGAGAAACTTATTTAAAAAGTTGTCAAAATCATAAGTAATGAGGGGCATAATAATTTACAGAGATGAATCAAGAAACTCTAAATCAGAATTTAATGTTGATCATTCAAGTATTGGAATGTATCCTCAAAGCATTGGTATGTATCATTCAAGCGTTGGTATAAATCTAATGAATATTATAAATGATTGTGGGTTATAGCAACGCATATTGAGTGTATACCTTTCAATACGCGTTGTTTTTAATTTCAGTCGCATCGCGTTTAATAAAGAAAGAAAGTTAATTGACTTAGGTTTATGAAAATTGATATATAAAAAATTTTGATATAAAGGTAAAGTAAAAAATAAAAACTTAAGTTAACTTTCTTGAATCGAAAAAGAAGGGAAAGAAATAAACATTTGACATATTTATGATTGACAGTTTTTACTATGCACTTAATGTTGCTTAAAAAAAAAAACTACAAAGCGATTATTTTTAAATTTATCTTCGAATTAAAAGTTTACTTGCTTTTATTATATGAGCAATTTTCTGCACATATCCTGAACTCAAATTTTTTTTCATATCCTGAACTCAAATTTTGAATTAGATTTTGTATTAGCTCAATAGCTAAGTACTTGTAAATTTAATAATTATACAATTAAAAAACAATTATTTTTCCGGCTTTTACATTAATTAAATGCTTTTGTTTGTAACTTGCGGAAAGCGTTTAATATATATTTTCCGGCCATTTATAGAACACATGCAGTTCTTTGAACGCTACTTATCCTAAGTAAACTATGAACAAAAGAGTTGGTCCCTCGGCCATTTAGCTATTTTGAATAAAGTTGTCACAACCTCTTGGGATATATATATATATATATATATATATATATATATATATATATATATATATATATATATATATATATATATATATATATATATATATATATATATATATATATATATATATATAATTTTATACACACACACATACATGATATAACATGATGATAATTCTAATTATGAATTGTTTATTTACGTTAACTAACATAAATATGTTTAATTTTAATACAATTTATTGGAACTACTTAATACTCGAGATTTCTTAGCTCTGGGCTGCAATTTTTTTATTTTTCTGTAGGTATACTCTCTTCCGTACAAACACAATATGAAAAATTTCAAGACAATATATAAAATTTAATGTAAAATTAGTTCCATGGAGGTGTTCAAATTCACCATTAAAAAACATAGAAGATGCAAATACATAAAATTTACCTTTTAAAACTTCCAAAATATTTAGTAATTAAATACAAAAAACTACTCTACGGATAAGAAAAACTGGTGTATCCTGATCAGCTAAGAAGTAAAAAGATAACTTATAAACAGTTTCTAAAATGTAGAACTGATTTTAGGTTTTCATTTTTAATAGATATTAAATTGGATGCAATTATTTCTTCTACTTATATCTCATTATGAACTCTCAGCTAACATTTATTACATATGATTTAGAAAGAATTGCTATGTGTGATAAAAGCTTTGTTTTAGTCGGACAATAAACGAAAGATTTTAAAATTGAATGAGCTTTAATGAGCATTTAAAAATCTCATAAGTCAAAAATCTCATAACAATGCCATAACAAAAAAGTTTTTTTGTTTGTTTGCATATATGAATTAGTTTTCTCTTTTTAGTGCCTCGGATTGGATTATTAGTAAATAATTTTATTTAATGTTTAATCAATTAGCAGAATTACAACTGTGGAAATTTAGACAACTGCAAAAGGAAACCTGATACTGAGATACTCGTTTATTTACTCAGTAAACAGAATATTGGAAAGTTTGAGGAAAAATAAGAATCTTTTTAAACTTTTATGGACGTTAAGTTTATTGCATTGGTAATACAAAAGTCTTAAACGATGAACGCGGGATTTTTTTTTAAAAAAAAAGAAAAGTAGAAAAATGTGAGAAAAAAAATACGGAAAGGTTTGAACTAATTTCATTAACCTGAACTTGCTTAAGCCAAAAAATAAAGTTATGGATAAGAATGACAGATTTGCCTCAGAGAATTTTAAAGCGTTTGAAAGTTCTCATATTACAACCTTTGTTGAGTTGCTCGAGGTTACTGATCGATATACATTAATTGAAACAGAAGTTTTTGATTATGTTGAAAAGATTGAAGTTTTTGATATTACACATATTAGCGAATACATAAATATACTGAACTACGTAGACATTGATGAAGCAGGTTAGTACTGTCATAGTTGTCATGTTATTCACAACTTTTGTTTTTATAGCTTTACTTTAAATAAATTGTAAACTACACATTTGTGTTCGGGTAAAATCTTGATCAAATAGGCTTACAAGATGTCGCTCCCAAAAAAGTTATAACTGTACAATCTGAGATTGATTAGTTTTGTCATAACTTATCATCCACGCAGCGTGATGCTCTTTAGTTATGGCGCACTTCTTATTCAGTTAAATTTAATTGTTTATATCTGTTATGTAAACAATAAGTCACGCGATTTTATCGAAGATTATTAACACGGTTTGTGCACACATTAGATATCGGGGGCATTTATTACTTGTAATACCAATCGCAGCAATCTACAACAACAAGAGTAACAACAACAAAATTTAAACGAGGCCTTATAAAAAATTTATTTCTTCACCATTATACTTAATCTTGTAACAAAAATATGTTATCGCACGGCTAAATCATTAATTGGAGGCGTTTTTTGATTGTTACCGGATTTTTACAATTATCGTTGTTGTTACAATTGTATGTCATTAGGTATATGCTATTGTTAGTTTATAATATTGTAAGTATATAAGAGCAACTCATTTAAAAACAGACGTTGGGTATTTAAGACAAAAATCACACGAATCTTAAGCATAGCAAATTTTACTACAAAGTTTATTTTTAAGTTTTATTTGCCTTGGGCTTTTCTTGCAATTTATTCAATATAAAATTGAATTAGTACAACTTATTGCATCCCCCCGTAAATCTTCAGCTGGAATGTCGTGCTTAGAATAAACATAGCAAATAGCAATTTGATTCCACTTTGAAACGTTACAGCTGTAAAAAAAATGTGATAAGTGTAGGTTACAGACATGAGTTTTTCCACTGAAGTTACCATTGCAAATTTATTTAACAGCTCTGGATTTTTACTTTGGTTTTCCGTCTTCATTTTAGGTGTGTTATGGAGTTGTCGAAGTAAATTCAAGTCTCGTCAAAAACAAGTGGAAAAGCAAAACGATAAAGTCCATCATGACGATAATTGTCTTACGGAGAGTCCGACAGCTAAGGAAATAAGTAAAAAACGTCGTTTAAGTTTCTTAAGGAAAAGAAGAAAGTACAGCAACAATAAAGATGAACAGTTGAATTTACTGAACGATAAAGAAACGAATAAAAGCAAAAATGATAATTCCTCAAAACAGCACGGAAAAGAAGATTTTTATGTTGATGAACACAAAACTGCTTCTAATACTAATATTTTGAAAGACTATAAATCAAATGTTGATAAATGTGCGTTACAGGATGACTCGGAAAAAAAATTATTGACTAAAACCGTTTCATATGAAAAATTAGATACTCCTTCCAAAGAAAAAAAAACAAGCAACGAAAACTTAGATGACACTATATTGATATCAGCAGCAAATGCAACATCCGAAGATTTAGTTTGTTTGCTTGAAAAAAAAGATGAAAGGCATGACTTAGTTAAAATTGAGCTTGAAATAAATGAAAATAAACCAATTACTAAAATTAGCGACAACATTCTAATATTAGATGAAACTTCAGAAAAAGATCAATTACCTACTGGTATATTAAAGAAAACTGAAGATGACTTTAACAAACCAAAGAATAGCTGTCATGAACAATTTATTTTACATAATTACACTGAAAATCTTACTCAAACGCTTATGAATGACTCAGTGCAAGAAGCTAGTGACTTTTTAAAAAAGACTGTGACATCGCACCCATGTCATTTAGATAACGAAAGCAATATTTCAATAAGCATTAAAGTAGATATAAACAACCAAGATGTAAGGCAACCACAATTAAGTAATGATCAGTTAGTTTTTTCTTCAAATGTTAATGACTTGTCTACCAATAGAGTAAAAAATGACATAAATTTATCTGAAATAATTAAAGAAGTAGACTATAATTTAAATGAGGAAGATAAAAATCATAATAGTTCACCATCATTGGTACTTGTTAGCAGTCATGATGATCTTTCTGATGTTTCAATTGACATAAAAGCTATCCATAATAGAGAAGAAAATGCTTCTGAGAATAAAAGTGAAGCTGAAATGAATGGTTCATTAATTGACAAAAATCATAACTTTCTTAGAGATAAACATCTTTCATTAAGGAAAAATAACTCTGATAGACCTTTGTCTGGGTATGCAGAAAAACTTGCTGAATTATTAGCAGATGAGGATGATTTAGAGTTTCTTGATTCTGATGAAGAAACAAGTGAATCAAAGGAAATAATTAAAGAAGTTTTTAATTGTAAATTGGCAGCTACAGTTTCCAGTTCAAGCATTGAACATACTGATGAAGTGAAACCCCAAGAAGAATCAAAACCAGCTTTAAATCAAACTACCCATAAAAGAAAAACTAAGCGAGGTAGAGCACGAGGTGACAGACCAATGAGTCTTTTTGAACAAGATATGTTAAATGATATTTTAAATGTTACTAACAAATTTGAATGTGAAGACGATGAAAAGTCTATAAAATCAAATAATACAGAAGATTATGGTGACACTGATGGGATTGAGACTGATGATGAAATTTTAGAAGACGAAATTTTGCCTGTAAAAGCAACAATTGAAATCCTGGGACAAAACATATTGCCTCAAAGAAAATTCTCATCTAATGATTCTGACATTTCATTTGACGATTTTATGCGATCACACAATTCTTCGTTTGGCTATATATCAAACGATCGACGTAAGTTTTTTATTTCAGGAATTTTATTTAAACTTGATTTTATTGTCAGTTATAATTTTCACTTTAATCTTTGATGTTAAAAGATTAAGTATAAAATTAGTGAATATACCTTTCCATAAAAATAATAAATTTCACTCTGTGACATTAAATAGTTATTTACTCGAAGTTTTTAATTTAACTTTATGAGTACATCTTCAACTAAATTGATATTAAATCTGGCAAAAAGTTGTTAAACTTAAAATAAATTGTTTTTAGCACCTACAAAAAAAATGTATTAAAAATATTCAAAACAAGATTTTTAATGCTACATTATGCCACAAGGATAAATATAGTTTTGTATGTAGAAAATTTTTAATAGTATAGATAATTTTGAATGACGCCTAAATCTTTTAGGAAATATTAAATAGTTCTAAAACTGGCTCTTTAATAGAGAGTATAAAGGTAATGTTAAACAAAAGGGAACCAACCCATATTAAAGTCTAGACAAGATTTAACCTTATAGTTCAGACATGCACTAAAGTTTGAGCTAACTAAGCAGTTTGCCCAAATTTTAATCTAAAGTACTTTCTATTGAAAAAACCATTACAATTATATGGAAAATTCTCAAAATATAAAACTGGAAATGATTCATTAAAAGATATATATCAGTTGGATATACAATTTGGTTGGTCCCTTTTCCTTTAATTTCTATTTTCTTTAAACTGTTTTTCTTCAGCTTTGAAATCATCATTTTGGTTTAGTTGCTAGTCCTTGTAGTATTCTATGCTGTTAAGTAGTAACTACTCTGAAAAAAATTCCAAAGTTCTCAGGGATGTGGAACTCAATAGTTTAAAAGACAAATTGTTTGTTAAAAATTTGTTTTAGTGCAACATTACCATCTTGAAATTCCTTTTTTTTTTTTTTTTTTTTTTAACTAACTTTGTAAATCTCTGGCTTATCATTGTTTAAGTAGTAATTAGTTATTATATGTTTTCAATCTTAGATAAAATCATCCTTCCAGTTTTTAACTGTCAGTAGTATTTGCTGAATCTTTTTTGACACTTTCTGATATATCTTTCTAGTCATTTTGAGTAATTTTGTATTAAAAACTATTTTTTTCCTAAAATAAATTTATAATTAACTTTTTTACTCTTCATAGCTTTAACATTAAGAAAAGCTGCAGTCTTAGATGCTGGCTGTGGAATTCTGAAAGCTGGAATATGTGGAGAGAGAAAGCCCTCTTGCTACTGTCCTTCAGTGATTGGGGTGCCACGGCGTTTTTCTCAAGATGTTAGTAAAATGAAGAAACCATATTATGTTGGTGATGAAGCATGGGAAGTTGCAGGCATGCTTCAAATAGGTGAATATTCCTAATGGTAAAGGCATAAAAATGAAAAATCTGTTACCATATTTGTTGCTATGTTCTTAAAAATTGAGAATTACCCATTATATAATTTTACAAGAAATTGTCTCCAGTAAAAATATTTTTAAACCTTTATGATGAGAGAATATATGCCTGTTTTTTTGATTACATTTCATGTTAAATTTTTTTGTTTTTTAACAGAGCATCCCATTAAACAAGAAATTAATGACTGGTCTGATGTAACGAGTATAATTGAGCATCTCATGGAATATGAATTAAAAATTAATGACAATGAGCATCCAATTATGATGACTGAAATGGGGCTCACTTCCAAAAAACATAGAGAAAAATTGACAGAGGTAGGCTAGTACTTGTTACTAAATAAGTTTAGTAATGATATCATATGGTTATTTAACTTCTCTGGATATTTATGTTTTACTTAAAATTGTCTACAAGAAAACATTGTTTAAAAAAGATGTGAGAACAGAAAAAACTTTCGTGTATGTTTACAGATGTTCTTCTTTTTCTCTCTCTTGTTAGAGAGGTTGGAGTAATGTGGGTCTGTGGGTTAAATGGGTAAAATTATTTAGTATTTTTCTTTGTAGGAATTTACTTTTGGTGTGAAAAAATGCAATCATAAACAAATTTTTTAGATTTCTTTAGTTTGTTACAAAGAACTATTTGTTCAGAAGTTGAACAGAAATTTAACTTGGTTTGGATAGTTATTTTAGACTCAATTACAATTCTGTATATCTATAAATATTCATAGACTTAGAGGCAAAATTGTGAGATAGACCTACAGTGGGGTTGCAAAAAAAAAAGTCATGCTGATGTTTTTTCTTAATTTTTAAATTAAAATGATTATTCAAGTTGAACAAGTACCATTGGCTTGTAAGTGAACAATACAGGACAGAAGAGATGTGTTTATTCATCCATAATTTTGGAAAAACCGATTAAATTAGCTATCCTTAATATTTTAGAAAGGAGCAGACTGACATAACTTAGAAGTATTATTGTAGGTGCTGATCAAGTTTCATTTTTAAATACCAAAACTATACTATTAGTAGATTGGTGAAGAAGTATCAATACACTAGTAAAACTGAAAGATCTGTTGAATCAAAGAGAAAACCTAAAACTTCTAAAAGAGAAAATTGCTACATTTTTAAAGTTGTGAAAAAAGATCATAAATCATTTGTCATACACTTAGTTTTGAACTATAAAAATATCTAAAAGTGGACAATATCTAATAAAAATCAGTTGATTTTTTTTGCTGGAAAGCGAAGAAAAAAGATTCCATGTGAGTTTGAGTTTGAAACTTGATAAATTTGAAAAACTCAAGTAAACTTGAACTATTTGACTATCAAATATTTGAACTTGCAAAACTTGAAGAAAAAATTTAATTGGTTTCTAAAAACTTAATTTAACTCTTAAGTTTTTGACATTATCTAGCAGTTTTTTTTAATCAAGTCTATCGAGTTTTCTGAGTTTTTTTGAGTTTTTCAAATTTATCAATTTTTTATGTAAAAAAATTGTTTTGTTAAAAAAAATTGTTAAAAAAATTTGTTTTCCTACTTTTAATTCTTAATTACTCTTACAAGAAAAAATTAAATTTACAGCTTTAATTTTTTCTTCAAACAATTAGCTACCAGAGTTTGCTAGTGTGACAAAGGCTTTAAAATGAGAAACTATTGACAAAAAATACAAGCACAGTTTTAGAACTGTTCAAGTTCAAATTTTATATTTGATAAACTTCACCAAAAAAATTTTTTGAGTTTTGTCAAATTCATCCAATACTTTTATTAAATAAGTAATTTAAAAAATAGATGCAAACAATGATGGTTACAAACAATAATTACAATTATTACATTGTTGATAATTATGACAATTCATCCAATACTTTTATTAAATAAGTAAATTTAAAAAATAGATGCAAACAATGATGGTTACAAACAATAATTACAATTATTACATTGTTGATATTTATGACAATTTACTGAAGCTGTTCTTTAAGTTAAAGAACAGCTTCAGTGAATTGTTATAATTAATCAACAATGAGTATTTTTTAATTTGTTTTTGAACAAAGTCATTTTTTTAATTTTAATTTAACATTAAACAATTACTTTTTTGAATGGTCATGATATTAAAATAATGTTAACAAATTGTTAACACCATGTTAATAACATGGCAGATTCAATGATGGATTGATTGATGTTCTCAAATGATTGTGTTTGTTAAATAGCTTTGTTAAAATTTAAAAACTTGATAAATTAGATCAAAGTATTTGAGTGAAAATTAAACTTGAAAAACTTGAACTCGAATTATTTGAAAAATTTTGCTAGTTGACAAACTCAAAAAACTGGAACTCGCTAAATTTAATGAACTCGCAGTTGCAAAGTTAGACATTAGAACAACAAACAAAAGTTATCTGAAGCAAATAGTCTCTCTGTCTTGATTTACATGTTGATCTTACTGTTGGAAAAACCTTTGGGAAGGTTTTAACCCTCAGACTTGTAAGACAACTGTCAACATGACAAAAAGATTGTTTTGTTTTCTATTAAAATTGGAAACCTGCATTGGGCAAGTTAAATTATTGACCAGTAAGTGTATTATAACAACTTAGGCCTAGTTTAGAAGAACTTTCTCCTATTAGTTACTATATGTTTCAACAGGATAATGATCCCAAGCATACAGCATGATTGAATAAAAGATATCTAGGCAAACTAAAAAGGAACAACTGTTTAAAACTCTTCTCAACAGTTGTAATGCATTTCCAATTGACTTGTTAACAAGATATAAATAGTATACCATTGAGATTTCATTATAATTAATAGAAAGCAATCAATGGTTGATTAATTACTAAAACTGCTAAAAATAATTTACAATTCTTATCTTTTATTTTTTAACATTCTGTACATTACTATCATAGTTGGCTTACATTACTTACCTATGTTAAATAGGTAATGTTAAGACATTTGTTTTTTAAAAAAAAAGATGTCTTAACATACTATGGTAATTTTTAATATACTATGGTACTTTTTTGCACTCCACTGTGTATTAACCCAAGCTTCAGAGTTATATGGATCTATTGCTTAAATAAAAAAAGCTTCTCCAGACCCCTTCCAAATCTAGAAGGGGTTTTTAAGTATTTAAATTCACACAAGGAAATGTAAGAAGAAAGAAATAAAAAAAGTTAACAAATTATCTTGAAAAAACTCAAAATTCAAAATACCCAAAAATAGACCACAACCTCTCCTAGTTTTATAACCACACATACATACGTTTATGTATATGTGTGTGTGTGTGTCTATATATATATATATATATATATATATATATATATATATATATATATATATATATATATATATATATATATATATATATATATATATATATATATATATATATATATATATGGCATTTAAACTTAAATGGTTAAATTTTAATGATATTGCCATGATTATATCTTCAAAAAAAAGGTTTTTAAATCAGACAAAAAAAAAATTGAGCTTAAAGAAAATTTTTATACCACTTGGCAAGTAGTGCAACACCAAAGTCTTCAAAACGCAGGTTTTAATGCTTGCATTAAAACAATCTTTTATGTTTAACTATTGCAAAACACTATAGTAGTTCTTTTATGACTGTTATATGCTCTAACTTTCATTTACAATACTTAAATTACGTTAATATGATAATTGTAGAATATGTAAACAACATTTTTTCAGATAATGTTTGAGCAGTTTGGTGTTCCCTCGTTTTATCTTGCTAATCAAAGTGTTCTTGCCTTGTACTCAATGGGAATGATGTCTGGTGTGTGTCTAAGTTCTGGCTTCTATAATACGCAAGCCATTCCCATTTATGAGGGACATACTATTCCACATGGTATATCACAACTTGATATAGGGGGAGAGCAAGTCACTAACTATCTAGGTAGATTGTTGCAACAATCTGCACAGTCAAGATCGTTTAGTACCTCATCTGAAAAGCTTGTACTTAACTCAATGAAGCAGAGTTTATGTTATGTTTCTCTAGGTAAGTTGTACTTATAAGAGTTGGCTAAGCCTACTCACATGCAAACATATATATATATATATATATATATATATATATATATATATATATATATATATATATATATATATATATATATATATATATATATATATATATATATACACCATCAGTTTGATTTAAGAAATTCATTTTAATATCTTTAAACAGACGCAAAAAAAGAAGAAGCTCGGTACAAAGCACAAGCAAATTTATACGAGTCTTATGTGTTACCTGACGGTCAAGAGATTGAAGTAGGTGCAGAACGGTTTATTGCGCCAGAAGTTCTCTTTGATCCACACTTGTTAGGTTTAAATCAGCTCAGCACTACTCAACTTGTCACACATACATTGGAATTGTAAGTTTAAATAACACATTTCAAAATGTCTCTTTATTCTTTTTAGATTTTATAATAAATTCACTTTAGCGAAAGAAGTTTTATTTAACTTATTTTCATTTTATCGTTACAAAGTTTTTTGTTTTTCTCTCAGAGTGAATTCCGAGTTGCGAGACATATTTTTGCCAAATGTGTTGGTAACTGGTGGCAATACAAAACTTAAAGGATATAGTGCGAGACTTGAAAAAGAACTTGCAATAGAAAATCCAAAAGTTAAACTTAAATGTGCTGATGATCCCTTATTAGCTACTTGGATAGGCGGTTCTATTATTTCATCTATATCAGCCTTTCGCGATCAATGGATGACGATTGATCAATATACAGAACATGGTTCTAAACTTGTTCATATGATTTGCTTTTAAATCTATATATAGCTTTCCACTTTTTTTGTGAAGCTCCATCGACCATCTTGACATGTTCACAAGTTTTATAACATCTCAAAAAACCTTTGAATTGAAGATTTTTTTGTAGCTATTTTTTTACTGTTAATAGTGATAAATGATTATTTTTAATTAAAGTTCGAAAATAAATTGCGTCTCGCTTGAAAAAAGTCTGTTGTTCAAAATCCCTTTCTATAAGTAGGACTGGTTTCAGAAATATAACACTCAAGGCATAAGATGTACGATTGCCGTATACAGTTGCGAAAAATAAAATTGCACCACTAAGCGTATTTTCCTTTTTGTTAAGAAAATACCATGCAAAATAAAATTTTTTTATAGCTTTGCTGTTTTAAATATAAGCTAACATGTTTATTTTCTAAAACAAATCATTTTGGGAAAAAAACTGCTCGTTGTTGCTCGATTTTAATCGAAAATGACAATTCTAACCGAAAAATAAAATAGCACCACACACTCTTTTGTTGTAAAATACTCTGGTAACGGTAAAAATAATTGCGAAAATAGCAAGCGTTGGGTTTTTTTTTGCTGTTTTATTCGTTTTATGTTAGTGCGTATTAGTAGGAGACATTAGCATATAAACAAAATGGGACGCGGAAAGCATTGTAGTGCAGAAAAACGAGGAGCATAAAGTGAACGTTATGGAGTGGCCAGCACAGTTGCCAGATCTTAACCCAATCGAGAATTTGTGGGCTGACGTAAAGGAGTTGATTGCTACTGCCAAATCCACCACGAAGGAGTCACTTTGGAACGTAGTTAAGGAGACATGGAGCGAAATTCCGCTAAAACGATGTCAGGACTTGGTTAACTCGATGCCAAGACGTTGTGTAGCCGTCATTGCCAATAAAGGTCACGCTACAAAATACTAATATGTTAAGAAATAACTAATATTTATTGTAAAATGTTTAAAACAATTGATCTCATAATATTTCCTTATTTTAAAGTACACATTAAAGCTGTGGTGCTATTATTTTTTTCGCGTTTTATTTGATTTTTTAAAATTTTTGTTTAACAAATGAATACTATATATTAAAACTTGTATACTTTGTTTTTTATAAAAATTATAAGCCATTTTACTTTTAAATGTGTATTTAAAAGATTTTTAAACTATCAAAAATAGTTAAAAATTCTAATTTCAACCAATTTTTGGTGGTGGTGCTATTTTATTTTTCGCAGTTGTACACTTGTTGTACATTTTACGTCTTACGTGTTACATTTCTGAAGCCTTTAAATCTTGTTTAAAAGTGTGAACTTGAATTTATTATAATATACTATAAATGAATTATGGTAATTAAATTAGCTGAAACATCTCCGTAAACAAAAAATTTGCAGAGAGTTTGGCGCTTCCTGAAAAAGTACTCCATCTCTAAAGGGCTTCAGTAACACTGGAGCAACAATTGATTCGCCGATACGCAGACCACATGCATCGCAAAATTCATCATTCCGTATATTTTATTATTGATTGGAGCAATTCATTCCGCGTAATTTGTCTAACAAAAAACTTGGTGTCCTGATGAACCAGCCCAAATAAGTAAAAATTTCCAAATCTCTCACTATTATGAGGAAACTAAATGCAATAAGAAGTATAAACAGAATGGCATTTGTGACTTTTTCACCACCCAAAATTAACTATCAATACTTTACATACAAACGATAATGAAAAGACGCCAGCTCCCGAAACAAAGTAAACAATAGAGAAAACATGTAAATGACTGTTAGAAATATGAAGAGTTAAAAAATCAAATCCTTACATGTCATTCATACCCAGTCCTTTAAATATCAAAATCCTTTCTCATAGCCCTAACCTAGAATTATAAGGAACTTTCAAAAACAATCGTAGAAAGACCCACCTCATATTGTAGACTGATTTCCTTTAAAAAAAAATATAGAAAGAGGTATAACATTTCTTCAGAATAACCAAACGACTGAGGTTTAAGAATGGTTCAGAAGACAACTATTATAATTAATGTTGCGATTTAAATTACCCAAAGATGAAATGCATTGATCCTTAAGCTTCATTAAATGATCTTCTAAAAACTTTCAATATTCTCGATTTAATTATTTTTGTAGATTACACAAACTTGTGCCACTCTTAAAATAAAATCTTTGAAATATCTATCTGATTCATTTTTGGCCCAAAAAAAAATTGAAACTTTAAAACTGTAAAGTTTTTAAGCAGGTTTGAGAACACATGGGCTTAAAAAAACCTCACGAAAGGACATCTGTAGAAAATTCAAATGTGAATTACTCTTAAAAGGAAAAAAAGTTCTCAAGATTTTAATTATTGTTATTCTTTACTATGAAATATTTTGATTATATTTATATATCTAGAAGTGAGCTGCTTTTATAACAGGGATGTTCGGTTTTTATTTGAAGAACTTTTGTCTTTCCCTGATCGAGTAACTCCTTTAGCTAAAACATTTGACAGATCTGATTGAAGCAATCTCAAAATTTAAACATAATCAATTGCGTGGAACGTGGAGCTTGATATTCATATTACTAAATATAATAATTTCACAAAGTTTTAAAAATGAATTTAAAGTTTTTTTTTATTCTTATTCGTTCTGGTCCTCATGACTTTATTTTCAAAAACTGAATGGCAAGAGAGAAGCATAATTGATCTTGCTTTTATTATTTTTTTAGAACATACCAGTGTCTTTAATTTCTACTGAAAATAAATTATTCAATACAATCTCTCAGAAATCATAATAGTCTTATGACTTCCTTCCGTAACCGATGCTCTATTTGCAACAACGCATAAATTAGGTGAACTGACAACCCTGTTTTCACTAAATCGTTTTTCACATAACTCCATTTTGGCGCGAGATTTTTGTAAATACTCTATCCACATACTGAACTGTTGCGTTCCCTTAAAAATGAAAGCAAAAAATAACGTTTCGAATTGCTTTCGATAGTTTACAGCTCACTAAACAAAGACTAATTTTTATATATAAAATGATAGATTTAATAACAGATATCAGAAAAATATTTAATGCTGCTCAGGATGGAATTGTGGCCTCAAAATTATGTGAGCAGCTTTCTAATTTACAAGTCATTTCTGAAGAGGAAGAGTTTTTGAGAGCTTTTCTTGACCATCTGAAGAAAGCGATGATATATTACAAACCTGAAACAGTTGTAGAAAGAATCATCGAATTTTGTGCGTGCTTTGCTACATATACAACAAAAAAGAAGGTATTATTTTAACCATTTTTAGGCACGTTCTTGTCAAGAATTTATATCATATTTAAAATTTCAGTCTAGTATGAAAACATATTTGTTTATAAGCTACTTCGTAATTATAAACAATTCAAATTTTTTCTTGGTTTTGAGTGTAATTTTAAATGAGTAATTAAAAAAAACATTTTGCTGTAATAGTAATAGTAATAATTTGGTATCTTATATAACTGTACAAAAACATATACATTTATCTTATATGTAGTCATATAAGATTTAAAAATATAACTAAAGATGTTAAAAAAAAGCTTTAAAAGGCATTTTATATACGGATATGGGTTAGGGTATTTCTAAAAACATTTTCAAAATTGTTGTGTCTAACTGCAAAAAAAAGATACCCTTGGTTAAGTTATAAACATATGCAAAAGATTTTTCCAAACTGAGTTCATTTAGGGGTGGCATGACTTCCAAAGTTAGTAAACTGAGACTATTTCAGTAGTCATTTCCTTTACAGAAAAATTTTAGCTTACTTGTATAGCATCTAAATGCTTAGTGTATAGATTCAAATTCAACTAAAAATTCAAATTTGCAAGATCTTAATGAGTTTATTCAGCACAAAAACTAGAAAATAAGATGGAGTACAAAAATTTGTTTTTAACTAATATTTACATTTCACAGTCTACAAAACTACATATTGCTAAGTTTAAGTTTTGCAGTAATTCTCCACACGTTGCAAAAGATATTGCTTCTGTGTCTCCTCAGTAGTAGTTAAGTGGAAGTCTTTGATAAGTTTTATGTCATTTTTTGGGGCATTGTTGACACACACCAACTTAATAATTGGAACCATAGCTTCAATCAATGATGATGTTAATTACTAACCAATCTTTCTACTAAGTTTCTGTCAACTTGCAGCAATTGAACAATGCATCCCTGAATTTTTAGCATGAGGAATTCTCTGTCCTCATCATTTTTTATTTTTTGGTTGTCTTGTACATGACTTTTATCAAACACCTTTTCTATTTTTTTTAGTATTTGTCTTGGTTAATTTTCTTCTTTTCTTTTCTTTTTTTGAAATGATGCTTTTTCAAACACTTGTGCTTTTGGTGCAGATCTTCTATTTGATGTTTTAACATGATGTTTTGCATGTATTGGCAGTTGGATCTTTAACCAAAAGATCATTAACTGGTCATAAACTGCAGAGAGACTGTCTTGTATTGGAAGATTATTTAATGGTGGTTATAAATAAAATTGTGTATCACATCTCAGTCTGGTCAAACACCAGTTAATTGTTATAATCCAAGAATCAGACAAAATCACTACTTCTAGTTGTATGACAGCTAATGTAAGTAGTAGTACTGGTCATATTCTTACAGATCTACAAAAATAAAAAAAAATTGATAGAGTGTCATAGTTTGCACCAGTTTCTGTATTTGAATTTCAAAATAATTTGTCTTTTATATTGTAGAACAATAAGAGTATAGATTTCTGCAGGTTGCATGGTGAGTGGTAACATAAATATAGTACATAATAGAAACTGTAAGTATAAACAGGCAGTAAATACTACTTTAAAAACATGATAGTACATAAACAATTTGAATAACAGTGTGAAAACTTATTTTCTGAGTGAATTTCAGACTAAAATACTGATAAAACTGACTAAAGCTCAAATAAAATGCCTATCACATAAGTGACTTCTAAACTTCTATTAAGATGTTCTATGCAACCCAAAACAAAATAGTGTTAAATAATATTTATTGCAAGTGGGTTCTTGAGGTCAGTGATAATAAATAAGTAAATGATCAAATACAATACATTCTCTGACATAAATGTCAAAGGATAAATATGGAACTAATTTTAGTCAAGATTTCACATCTCAGTTTATTAACTTTGAAGATCATGGGACACCTATCATACATACATACATACATACATACATACATACATACATACATACATACATACATACATACATACATACATACATACATACATACATGCATGCATGCATGCATGCATGCACATAAATGGATGTACATATATGTAATGCAATATGTCCTTTTTTTAATTTTATTGTATTTTATTTTTATAAGGAGAATGCAACTTTAGACCAAGACAAAACTCTCACAGATGAAAATATGAACCCTTTTCTTTTAAGTTTTTTCAAGTTTCTTGTGCAGAATCATAATGCTAGAGACAAAGCTGTCAGATATAGGTGCTGCCAACTTATAAATAAGATTTTTACAAATATGGATGATAATGAAACTATAGGTATGATTTTTAATAACCAATTATTTTACTTAATGATCTAATAAATCTGGCAATAATATAGTATATATATTTCCATATTTTTTGTATGAAATAATAGTCAGTTTTTCATTAATTATTACTATCATTTTTAGACTATTCCACATGCCCTTTAAGTAACAACTTGGTCATTCCATATCAAATGGAACAAATTTTACAAGGTTTTTGATTTTGAAACTTGTTTTGGTATTGAATATCAATGCAATAGACAATTCCTAAAAAATTTGTTATTTTATGGTTCTTGAAGAATGGCTAATTTAAAAATGAACCATTTTCCATGAAACTTCCCTCCTCTAGCAAAAACTGTTTTTTCTTCATTTTTAGAGGTTGAAAAGTTTTGAACAAATTGTTTACACCAAGTTGTTACCTTAATTTTTTTAAGCTAGTAAGAACTATAGGAAAGTTTTAGATCTTTCAAAAAATTGAAAATCTGACTTTTGACATTTTCCTGTAATGGCAGGCTAAATTTGAAAATTTTTTAGCTAAATTCTATAAATTGTTTTGGTTTCAAAGAGCACTTAAAACTAGTATTTGAAATACTAAATCAACATTGATATTATCTACTCATGCTGAATAGACATTTGGATAAATTCAGCTAGTTGGAGCTCCTTATTCAAAGTTGAGTCATGAGTCATCAAAATGTGTTAGATTTCTAAAAAATTGTATCCCCAATTCAAAAGGTCTATAACCATCAATTTTTTCATCAACGATAAATTTTAGATAATAGAAAAAACACCAAAAAGGCATGTATCTTAGAAAAAAAACAAAAGTTAGCATAAATTTTAGATGACACTAAAAATTATGTTATAATTATTATTTTGCTCAAAATTTTTATTTAATTAGTTTAGTTTCTGATAAAAGTTGTACTAATATTGTGAACTTTTTGCAGATGTTTTTTAATATTTAAGTTAGAGTAATGAACTTCATCTCATATTACAAAGTACAGCAGTGATTTGAAGACTTTTTCTTGTACTAGGCTAACTAAATTTTAGAACCAAAAATAATAATTTCTGAGTTATATTTATAAAAGAAAATTTTAAAATAAATACAGCTAAAAGTGATCATATTTTCTTTTAAAAACTGTTGGGTCTTTTTGGCCCCATTGCTCTGAGCTCCATTCTTTTGGAACAAATAATTCCCATCTGGGAAGGTTTTCTTGAGTCATGATATATATCTCCATATTCACTTTTTTTTCTCTTTGGTATAGATGGATGGACGTTATTCACCATTTGAAGCAACAACACCTTGCTTCATTATCTGAGAATGCTTTGTTTGGCACACAGATGGAGTGTTGTCACTTTTCTGAACAATAAATCAATAATTTTTTCTTTTCACACAGACTACAGTAAATATCTTCTCATTTGAGAAGATCTTGAGTATTTGAGGGCCATAGCTCTTTAAAGGATTTAGAAGCTTTTTTTGATCTCTCTCATCTGAGAGCTTTTAATCTTTCTGTTAAAAGTTGACCTGATAGTACTGACTTACATTTTTTTAATCAACATCACTTTGACAATCAAATGAATATGGTAGGATTCTTCTCAACATGCTTCTTAAATTGTTCTGTGAATTTCTTGTCAATTTTTTTTGTTCACAAAAGTTGGAGTCTGAGCCCTTTCAGCATTGTCACATTTTTTTACCTTATAAACTGTGCTTATAGACAGTCCAGATAATCTAATCACTTTTCTTGTAAGTAAACCTAAATTAAATTAGTTTTCTTTTAGTTTCCATTTTTAAACTTTTTAAATCAAAACTATTTTTTTTCACTTTGTTGTAAAAGCTACATTGTTAGGCATCAACAAATCACAAAAAATTCCAAAGTTTTTAAACCAATCTTTCTAAAAATTAGTCTGCAAAGTATTGCTGCACTCTAGAAAAGGTCTTATAAAAATTCATCTCATTTCTTGATTAAAGAATTATTATTATTGAAATAAAGAATCTTAATACTGTAATAGATTGATCTGTTAGTAATTTTCTTGGGACTTATATCTTCGTTTGTATATCTTAATTTATGTATCTTTGTTTATGTGTATATCTTCATTTTAGATGAAGACTTGAGTGATTCTATTTATGAATGCATGATGTATCGTCTGAAAGATAAATTGCCACCAATTCGTATACAAGCTGTTTTAGCACTTAATCGACTACAAGATCCTGAAGATGAACAATGTCCTGTTATTGATGCATTCTTACATTCAATGAACACTGATACAAATGCTGATGTCAGAAAAACTATTCTAATGAATATTGCTCTGTCACGAAAAACATTGCCTCATCTAATAAGTATGAATTATTTTGTGATATGTAAAAAAATTTTCATAAAATAGCAGTTTTAATTTGTGTTTTTATATGGAGTAGCCTGTTTTACTTTGTAAATTCTTTGTAGTACATTTCAAACTAATTCTGTAGAAAGTACTTTAACATCCATATCTTAAAAAGTGGGGCAAGATTTTATTAAACAATGATTCTTAACAGTTTATTTAAAATATATAGTATTTCTTTAAATATGCATTTATAGACAAAAAATATTTATTATAAATGCCACAACCCATATCCTCTAAGATTGACCAGGAAATCTGAACAACCTGAAAACCAATTTCAGCCCCAATCAATTCTGTAACTTCTTCATACAAGTCACCCAACAGACAATTCAAGATACTGATGACCTTTCTGTACTCATCATTCTATCAAAAATTGCTTTTCATGTTAAAATTTTTCTAATCAAAAGAAGTTTGTGATGCATGTCCAGTACTTCTCAGTAAGTCCTTATCATTAGGTCTGATTTTACAAAGTTAAATATATATAATTTTTTCATCCCTTTGATCACTTATGGAAACTTACAGTTTCTGGGCAACTACTTCTTTGTCAATCTTCAGTATCCTTGAACCGATTGATATCCCTATACATAAACTTGTGATTGTTACCCATTGAATTTAACAAATTAAAAAATCTCTTCCTGCCTCTTCCCAATTTTTTTAATGTAATGAAAGCAATATAATTTTCTTTATCACCTGGAATTCCATGTTTACTCCTCAATGTTCAGTGACTAAATGATTGTAACAATATCGCATAACATTGGAGATTACCCAAATAAAGTTCCAGTAGTTTCCTCAAATTTTTTCAATTTTATGATTCAATGAACTTGTGCAAGTGAATTTATAACTGGATTAAGTTGTTACTTATGAAGATCATTGTTTAGTGCTGATATCTTACAGACCGTATATTATCTTTAAAATTGCAAACAGGAATTCAATAGTTATATATAGAGTACTACATGGTTGCTATTGAATTTTTGTTTGCACTCTTTTACAAGCTGGTTAAAGTTAAACACTTAATTTCTTTATCATGTTTAAAATTTCTAAACAAAAAAAAACAACGTAATTTAGGAGCATGCCCATCTATACGACACAAATCAGCTTGAATTAATCTACAAGAGGAAATTAGCATAAAATTAATGGCTTTTATAATGAAGTGATTTATTTATCCATGTTCACCCATTTATCCCATTGTTCATCTTTTTTGGTATTAAGAATGATTGTTTTGATAACTAAACATAAAAACTAATTATTATAGTTTCATGCTTCTTTTTGTTTATCAAATCTTTATTTAAGATTATTTAAAATTTGTAGTAAAAATTTAATGTAAAATTTGCTTTAAAAGTATTGTTTTGTTAAAAGATCGCACTAGAGATGTTAAAGATTTGAATCGTAAAGCTGCATACTTAACCCTCAGTGAAAAAGTCTCTGTACGAGCACTCACCATAGCTCAAAGAATAAGTTTATTATCATTTGGTCTGAATGATCGATCAGATATGGTCAGGCAATCTTGTATTCAGATGCTAAAACAATGGTTGCGTAAGTTTGATAATAATGTTGTAAAACTTCTTGAGGCACTTGACACTGAAGGATCTCTTGAGTGTTCTAAGCTTGTGCTTGAGACAATTTTAAAAGGTGAGTACACTAAATCTTGTATGTTTTTTTTTTTTCTCTTTGTTTCCATGTTATAAACTAAATATAGTTCTTTGAATTAAATTTATATTAAATTTTAGATTGCTGTTAAAGTCAATAATGCAACTTATTGTAGTTGAAAAAAGTTATAATGCTTGGCACATTATATTAACAATTTAATAGCAATATTCTACTAAGTACTTTAAAATGTTCAGTAGAATTTGCAATTAAAAATTAGTAAACATAAAGGTTAAAACCAAAACACACCCTATACAGTGAGACTGCTAATGCCAAAAAAAGTCCCCAGGAAACCCTTTTGGAGGATGTAAATAGAAGCATTAAGGATTCAAAAAATTTTTTTTGAAATCATCTATCATTGTCTTCAGGAAATATTTACATTTTACCATTTTTTGCACTTTATGGCTAAAACATGATGAAAATATTTTTAAAAGGAACAATTTTTGTATTCTTTGGTAATAAACTCTTTCCTTTGATATAAAACTTTAGATACTGAATTATTTAGTTCTGATAAAATGTGATCAAATTTTTTTACATTTCACTATTCAAATACATTTTCCTATTTGTTTTACAATTCTAAGCACTTTAAATCCAAGGCAACTGTTTGTTTCAATTTAAAAGCACAATCTGTATTCTAAAAATGATATTTTTTCTCTTATTTCACAAACTGAAGATAGAAAAGTTTTAATGACAACCGTTTTCTTTTGGCAATCCTTTAGAGATGTTTACTATTGTAGTCAACACAGTTTTGAAGCTGTTTTTTGTAATTTGGCTGCAAATGATTCTCTTTATATTTGCCCAGTAATGTTGAAAGTTTGAATGCAGAGCCTCACATGCTCACTGTCGAATCCCAGAGGAGCTTTCTTTCTTCTGATAAAATGTCTGACATGGTAAAACATTGTGTTTATTTTTGGAGTAGCTGAGCTGCTGAGAGAAAAATATGCATTTTTGAAATCATCAATTTTGTTGCTGTATGATTAGAAGTTTAACAGTTATTTCCTGCAAATTGACCATCATATAATGGCTGCTCTTAAATGTAAAGCCAAATGTGAATCAATGTTGACCCCCTCCTGGATTTTCAACAAGCTTGGATGAACAAAAGTTCTCAAACTCTTTTGTTTCTGACAACTGACTACCAGAAGCAATTAAGTTGTGGTATTGCTATGCAAGTGTTTGAAAGGTCCTTGGTGAACCACAGTTTTGAAGAGAATCACTGCTGACATCACATCAGCAGCATGGATATTTGCTTCAATGTCACAAAGAAGGTTTGCTACTTTGAGACCTGAAATGATGAAATAAAGATTGCTAAAATCAATCAAATTAAAGATTTTTCTCAAGTTAGTGTAAAACTCATGAATATCTTCCCCTATGGCAATCAGCACTTGACATTTCACGTATGTCTTGTGCAAGTGATTTGGCATGAACTTGTAAATTTTCTGAATTGGGCTTTTTGATTTTTTCGTTTTCAGGATTTAATGTTTTGTCAAGCATGCAGAGACTTATTTTCAAAAAACCTCCACAGTCATTTTTCAACTTAATGAAATTTTCTGAAGAGTTTTTTCTAACCTTAAGAACCTCTTGAACAAGGCTGCAGGTTTGGACAATGAACAACTATTCTTACTTCTTGATAATTGCTTCTCCTGATAACAATTTTTGAAATACAAAAAAAATCTGACAGAGCTTTTTCTGCTTCAGAAAACTTCTTTTGAAAGTGTGGTTCAACATTCCTTGATCTGCTGACAACATTTAGTGTTGAAACCAGCTTTTACATTCTGGTATTTGAGTGACCTGTGTTGCACTTGAACTAAATCTTTAGTTGTAATCAAAGTTATTTTAGTGGAATTTATTGTTGAAGGTCCAGGTGTTACTGGCTATAATTTTCCACTAGTGGCTTTACTTAAATGAATAGTGTCATTTAAGTAAAGCCACTAGTGGGGGGGGGGGGGGTCAACATACATAAAAAACAGAGGATAATATTTTTGAATGGAATAAGTTGAATGTATTTTTAAATCATTGGGAATAAATATGAGGTTTTGAGGGACCAGGTTTATGGGTAGGGGCCCATAATAGAGTGGTAAGGAGCCATATTAGGGATTAGGAATAGTTTATAGGTGACTGCTAAATGTCAATGCATGACCCTTAGAGCATCCTCAAAATTTTTTTCCCCAAAAGCTTGTTTTAAATTGTTTAAGAAAAATCCCAAACCTCCAAGTTATTTCTGAAAGTTAATTTGAACTTATTCCCACTTTAGCTTATTCTGTTGTTCCTTTTAAACAATTTGACTATGTTGTGTTGTTGCAAAAGGAACTTTCCATGAAATTGAAAATGCTATGCCCAAAATTGGTTGCTTTCTTCATTTAAACAAATTTCTAAAATGAAATTTTGCTTATGTGAAATGTACACTAATTTGTTATTTGATGAGATTTTATTTTTGTTTTTTTTTATTTTCTTCAAGCAGCGGAACAAGATATTTTCCCATGAAATATTGTAAAATATGATTTTCTTGATAAGAAAAAGTGAAAAATAATCAATTTGTTTCTTAGAAGCATGTTTGTTGAAATTTGAATTAAAAGTTACATAAGAACTAGCTATACTCAGGCCTTAATGTTTCATGCAGATAATGACAGATGATATATTTTTTGAATCCCTCATGCCTCTACTTACATACTCCAAAATTATGTGTTGTAATTCAAGACTGTTTTCATAAACTTTCCAAGAGAGTTTCAGACTGTTGGAAAATAATGACAAGTTATCTATTATAAGATGTAAATTTAAAAACTTGAAAAATTGTGAATAATATTTATAGTCAAAATGAATAGAAATAAGATAGAATGGATTTATCACTGTGTTTCAAGAAAACTGTTTATTGTCAAAGTAAAAGCTTTGTGTAATGAAAAAATGTTTTCAATTTATGTTTGTTGCTAAGAAATAATAAGTTATTTTTTGTAATTGCTTTAAAAATCTTATAAAAAAACTAAAAAATATTTTTTTAAGTGTTTTTTTTTCTTTGTTATTTAATATTTCTAAATTTAGATGCATCAATTCAAAAGCTGGAAGAACATGTAGCTTCACTTCTCTCTAATGCTGATTATTTGTGTGGTAAGTTGAAACTTCCTTCTATTGATTCCCTTGTACCTGAGAATGTTTACTATTGGTATATGGTTTGCCAATATTTAAAAAAATTGGGAGATAAAGGAGAAGACCTTCTGCAGCAAGTGTTACCTGAACTCACCAATTTTTGCGATTACATAAAAAGGTGAATACTTTTGATTTTTTTTAGAACATAATACTTTATAATTTAGTAAAAAGAAATCTTAGTAAACTAGAAGCTTAAAATAGCTTTTGAAGTGGAGTTCATGGTTTTTTAAAAAAAATGTATACTTTTTATTAATAGTTACGCAGAGGAAAACTTCGTAGACTCTGCTTTATTAGCGGCATTCGAAGGAAAAGAGGAGCAACCAGAATTTACTCTTGAGTATTTATTAAAGATTGCAGGCCTGCTTGATTTCTCTGATGAAGTCGGTAGAAAAAGGCTACAGGAGTTAGTAAAAGACTTATTGGTGACAGAGTGTATACCCATTTCTTCTGCTCAAGTTTTAGTTGAAAGGTATGCTGATGTTGAAAAAAATGAAAATCGTTTCATGGAAACATTAATTGAAATCATCGCAGAAATTAGAAGACCTATTGTAACTGTTGTAACCACGGCCATGAAAGAAAAGAATCGCAGAACAGAATTGCAGGTGTTTCTTAAGTGGATAAACTGCTTTTAATTATTTTATTCTTTGCTTTATTTAAGTATTTTTAATGCACTCATTGAAATTTAAAACTGGTTGTTTTAAAAGTTAATTGAAACCTTTTTCAAGGTTATTTTATTGTTTTACTTAATGCTTAAAACTTTTATTCTTTTTCTCTTCTTTTTAGTTAGCTCGCATTAGAATGAATTTAATGGAATGCTCTGATGACTTAGAAAAAGCTGTCAAAGATCAAGATTTTCAACAGGCTGCTTATCTAAAGGATCATTTAGTTGAACTAGAAAGAGAGCGAGACCAGTATGCATCTGTTTTAAATAATCAGGAGGAGATTACAGAAAGGGTTGAGAAGGTACATTATTGTTACATTTTATATTTCATTTTTCTGATGATAAAAATCATGGTTTATTTAACTGAAGATATTTTAATAAATTTTATGTTAAGAATGATCCAGAAACAATCTTACGCTGTTTGACTGTAGCTTCCAGTATGCTTGGGCAAATGAAAAGTAGAGAGATTAATCCAATGTTGGTCAGTTTAAAATCAGAGTTGGTATGTTATTTTACTTTGTGAAAATCTGTAGTATATGAACTCAATTCTTTTTGGAACATTTTTTAAATTATCCTATGGTTTCTTAGTTTCTGAATCTGAAATTCTTTCCTTTTTGCTTTTATAATGAAATATCTGTTCAGTTTTCAATACATTTTGTCCTGTTCATTTCCTTGTCTATTTATATATGCTTTCTTTTTCTATCTTCTGATCTGTATCTATGATGTAATCTGTCCCATTTTTTAAAACTTTTCAATTATATTCTTAAATTTGTGTTTGGATATTGCCATATTTTGATTATTATTTGTTTAGTGTTAAATTTTGATTGTTGATTTGAGTGGTTAAAAAGAAATTAATGGGGACTTTTTATTTACCTTACTTAAAATGTTGATTTAAAATTTTGAATATTATATGCCTTTAACAGAAACACAATATAATTTAACATAAGTATAAAACTGCATTGAATCATTCAAATGAGATTTGGCAAATAATAATTAGGTAGGAAAACTTTCATGGCACTTAGATTTGTGATTGATTTAAACAGAATAAATGAAATTTTGAACAACTCAGAAATATTTAGCCTTGTTCAAAATTCTTCCGAGTAAGAGAAATGAGTATGTATTGTTTTGTATATTAAAGTGTGATATTCTTATAAAATGAATGAAAAACGATTCAAATAGAAAAGAGAAAATTACTAATCATTTACATGATTTGTTTACAGATATTTGAAGGCATAAAGAATGAAGATCCCTTTATTCGTAATGAAGCAGTAAAATGTCTAGGGTTGATGTCATTGTTAAATAAAGAATTTGCAATGCAACATCTGTTGTTATTTGTGCAGGTGAATAATTGTTACGTATTCTGATGTGAACAACAGTAATCAAATATGGTGTCAACTAATAATTAAAAATGATAGAAAACCTTGTTTCTAGATTTTAGCAGTAAAGAAAGTTTATAAAAGTTAACTTTCTTAGCTTTCTCACCAAATGATGAAATTGATTGAATATTACTTTCTTACAAAAAGTTATGACTTAGGTTCTGCAAGTTGATCAAGAATTATTACAGATTATGGCAGTAAAGGTTTTGTTTGATATATTGCTTTTATATGGACTACAAGCTTTTGATGCTGATGAATTTGAAACAGATAAAGATGATGCAGAAAGCAAAGGTATTATTGTTGAACTTTTAACCTTTTAATTAAGTTAAGTAATTAAGTCACTAGATATCAAGCTTTTCTCTTTGTTTTTTTTCAGTGGTTTTATATCCCTATGTCCTTTGATTTTTTTATTCTTACTTTCTTTTCACACTTAACACTTTTTCAGTTCATTTTATATTTATAAGTTTCTTCCATTTACACTATTTACTCTATATTAGATCTTGAAAAGGTTAAAAATAAGATTATAATTTTTTGAAGTAAGTGTTCTTTAAAAAAGGCACATTATCAATTTTTTAACTATTAATTACATTCATAATTGTAAAATTTATATGTTCATGATAGTGTACACTCACTGCAAATAAGATATTTTTTATACAAATCTCTTGATCAGTTGACAAAAACAAAGAGAATAAAATTTTTTAGACTTTTTTTGCTTTCTATAACTTCTTAAATTACTAATTAAAGTTCATATCAATAATTTATAAATTTACTAAATTTATAAAAAAACTAACAATAAAAATATGTTAATACCTTTTTTTACCACTAAAAAAAAGTATCCATCTTTAAAAGTATTGCACTAAGCATTTATGTTTTAATCATCAAATAAATCTTGTTTTAAATTTTATACTCTACTGACAAGAATTTCTTAAAATTAAAACGTTCATTTTTAAAGTTATTCAAGTTAATCCCTGAAATTAGCTTTTTTTTTTTCCACTCAAAAGGCAACTCATGTTAAATAAGATGTTCAATCTAAATTGCATATATCAGTTGGCTTCTTAACATATTTTGGCCCATCGTGAAAGTAAATTTTAAGTATTTAAGTAATAAAAAATATATGATATAGTTTAAAGCAATTTACATTTGAGCTGTTCTTATATAGTTTTTTTTTTCTACTTCTTCAAACACTATGGCTTGCTCATATTGTTGGATAAACCTATATATAACTTCTGGAAAGTTAAAAATGCAAATGTTAAATCCTGTTCAATTGACAGACTACCTCCCAAATGTTATTTGAAGTTAAATTTTCAATATAATAGATATGCAGTTTCGGCTAATATTAAAATGGCTCCTAATACCTGATTAAACTAACTACAAGTACCACATTTGCCAATTATAAAAAAATGATTTACTTTCAGAAAAATATGATATTATGTAAAGGGTTTGAAATTGAGATTGAAAATCAGTACAGAATTATATCATATTGGTCTTGTCAAGGACTTCCTTAAAAATTTTTGTGATTTTAATTTGAAAAAAATTAGATAAATACTGTCTTTCTATTACTTTCATGAAAAAATCATTCAATGAAAAAAATAATCTTTAGTTTGTTTTGCAGTATAAGATCAATTTTTAACATCTGTTTTAAATTGTGGTATTTAGAAAATGATGAAAAAACTGTAGTTCTTGAAATGCCTCCTGAAAATGAAAAGAAGAAAAATGCTGCTGAAGGTGTCCTTGAAATTCTTCTAGGATTTCTTGATAATGAGGTAAATAGAGAATATTTTTTAATGAAAAGTTTGGTTTTTTTCATTTTGGGTTTATAATGCAGTTTTTCTGTTTGAAATGGTAAACAAAATTGACAGAAGAAAACTTTGTTTAGAGTGCTGACCTGTATACTTTGGTGGCTGAAGGTATGGCAAAGTTGTTGATGGTTGGGCGAATTTCAAGTTCTCATATTCTTACACGGCTTATACTTTTGTGGTATAATCCTATCACAGAATGTGAGACCACTCTGCGGCATTGTCTAGGAATGTTTCTACCCACTTTTGCATTTGGAAGTGTGTATGTACAGTATAGATTATTTTATTTACTTCAGTCTTGATTCAAGATCAAAGATTTTTGATAGATTGTTATTTTTTGGTATGCATTGCATTTTGTCCCATATATAATTTTTTATTCTTAAAAAACATTTAGATGTGAAGTAGCATCGCCATCATGAAGATTAAAAAATAGTTTTTTATATTTGTATTTTTGAAAGCTAAACATAAGTTAAATAGAAATGTATTGATATAAAGTAAGAAATATTTTCCCTTTAGATCAAATCAAAAAATGATAGAAGAGGCATTTCTTCCTGTTTTAAAGACTCTTGACAATGCACCTACTACTTCTCCTTTAAGTCAAGTAAATATTGAAAATGTGATAGAGCTTCTGCTTCAACTTACAGACATCAATAACTTGGTGCAATTAGATAAAAATAAAACAAACTCTTCTTCACCAGCTTTAAATCAATTTGTATGTAATTTCCTTATTTTATACAATGTTTCATGTATTTTCTACAAGTTAAAGTTTAAATCACGTTTTGAATGAAGTTATTGCCTCAAATATATAAATTGGCTTACAGAAAATCTCTGAGTTTTTTTCATAATTGCTCAATGATTTGAATAAGGTTATAGTTCAAGGCAATTTGATGAACATATTTCTTAATAAAATTGGTAGAATTGCTTTTAAAGAAAAATTGCTTTTTTTTTCTTTCTCTAGAGTAAAAACTAGAAAATCTAGCCAAAAAAATGTAGGAGGCTTCTGATTTTGATGGCTCTCCTTTATGTGTTAAATATTATTCCTTAAGTGTTAAATTGCTCAATTAACACTTAAGGAATAACCACAAATAATTTGCCAAGTTAAATATTTAGCTGGTAACTTATCTAGAGCAATAGTCATTTTGTAGGCTATTTATATTCTTGTTGTATATTAATGCTACTCTGTCTGTCTTGTTCAGTTCCTGTTTGAGTCTTGAGTCTCATTTAAGTTGACTAGAAATCACAACCTAATTTATATTCTGTTGGCTTTCGTTTAGGCTACTAAATGTTGATTTCATTCAAGTTGATTACTTTATACTAAATATTTTGTTTTATCTTATGGCTGTATAGCATTTTTTGTAAGGAGATATATTTTCCTTGATATTTTTAGTTTAAGAAGTTGCTTTATTTTAGGAGGAACATGTGCATGATTCAATTGCTGTTAAAATTGTAAATGAAATCCTATCTGAGCCTGACAATCCAAATGTTAAGATGTTATGTAAAGTACTTAATCACCTAAATATTTGTCCACGAAATAAATCAACTATTTCTGATCTGATAGTACTAACTTCAAAAGCCCAAGCTGTGAGAATTTATCTTTATTTTTAAATGAAATTCTATAAGAAAAGTTTGTAACAATATTATAAAAATGTTAAGTATTCAGCTATTAACATTTATTAGTTATTAATATTGTTATAATTATTACCTATTTTAAATTTTTACTAGCAAAAAAATATTCATGCTAAGGTTTAATGCTAATTATGGTATAATTATGCTAAGGTATTATTTATAGCAATATAAGACTTTTATTAAAAATGCTTGAACTTGCATGATATGTTTTTTAATATGTAAAATTATGTTATAGATAGTCAGTAAGAATCGATTAGCTAAAAAAATGATTGACCGCTTTGCCAATCACCTTCAACAACTGTTAGTCAACGATGGTATTTCTATAGTACTCTTACTATTCTATCTCTTGTACTCTTTTTTTTTTTAATAGATTTTGTTTTAATAGCTTTTTATTCATATTTTCCTATTGTTTTTTTATTTACAATTTATTGTCACTTTTTTTATGTTCGAATTAAGTATTTCATTTTGAATTAATATTCTTTTTAAAAGGAAAGACATCCAATAGTTACTCTTTGCAAAATCAAACGACCTCTGATAAAGTAACCGAAGAAGATGAAAGAGACGAAGATGATATTGACGAAGAATCTTCAAATACTACACTTACACCACAAGAAATCGTTAAGAGTGAGTTTCTTCATTTAACTTCGTCACAAGTTTCTTTGGTGTAAGTCCTGCTTTGAAATTGATTTTTTTTTTTAATTTGTATAGGTCAACTCGATAATTCACGTTATAATAAACACAAGACGCCTATATCTCAAAAAAGACCCCAACGAAAAAAAGTAAGAAGAGATTCTACCGATAGGTATGCTGTCATATGTTTCTTTCATTTAACTGTGGTTTTGAAAAACGTTTGAAGAATGACTGCTAAATCTAGCATTATTCTAGTATTATATTCTCCGAACGTTTACAAAATTTAGCTTAAATCTTATAAATATAAATAATTAAATTCTTATTAAGCTAAGTTCTATTTTGCTATGTCAAAAGATATGGCAAGAAAAAACCAAAGAGCTTTTATGTAGGAGTTGAATGAAATGTTTCAACCCTAAATCTGCAGTTTTAAGGTCCATAAACGTGTCTAATTTAGGTACAGTTCCCAAAATTACTAATTTGCTTGATGTCAAGCCACAAGCAGAGTACAATGAAGTGTTAAAAATCTTAAACCATTAACCATCTTATATAAATTATTCTTACTAGGGTGAGTTATATATGATTTTCGGTGTTCTTTTCATGGGCTCAGTAGTTGTTGGGGTATCGTTTATTCGTTGAAAAGAGATTAAGGACTTATTAGTAAAGACAGGTATATAAATGTTTCGTGCACTAATTTTACCTGGCTTCGGTTTTTGTCTGATAAATGATAGGATTTCAATTATTAAATATTTACACGTTGATTGCTTCTCACACCCCTTAATGAGCAATAAATTGTTTTTAAAAAGGGTTTTAGTTACAGTTCGCACTTTTTTTTCTAAATGTTATAAAAAAAATCAGAAGTTTCAGATTTTCGTTAAAATATATTGGTATTGAAAAGTAGGTTGAACGCCGACAACTCGAGTTGAACGTTTCTAGTTTCTAAACGTGTTCTTAAAATATTGGTTTGTCGAGAAATAGGTGGTTGTAGGTGTTGGAACTGAACACGGCTTCGGTTCGGTAAACAGATCGCAAAGTTTCTTTCTTTGCCCTTTTTTTTCGTTGAAGGATACATATTTTCATTGACAGACTATGGCAAAGTATGACCATAATATTTCCATAAGAGGACATCACCGCTTAAGATTTTAATGTAGGAAGTTGAATAACCTTTTAGCCTTAACTCAAGTTTATAAAATCACAAAAAGTTATTATTTTTTTGATGATAAATTTTTTAAAATTAACTATACTTATTTAGAAAAATATTTAAAATTCAATACTTTTGTAATTATGTTTTTGATAATCGATTTCGTTATTTTTTAGCATCGAATTTTTCATTAAATCGTCAGGAAGGTAAAGTTTTATTTTCTCAATTGATCCATTTTTTCTTTAAATTTATATAAGATCTAACTTAACTAATGTTAATTTTATCATTTAGACATTCAAACGTGTCAGATGATGATGCTTCACCATAGTATTCATCATATACTATGTGGCACCACTTTTTGGATTCGAGAGTTTTATTCAGCACATAAACGTTTCGCTTTTTTTTTTTTTTTTTAAAGAAAAAATTATTTATTTATAGTTTTTGGGTAATATTTGCCCGCCCTCTCGCGAAGAAAAAATGTTACGTGCACGCTGTTATTAATGAGTATGCGCGGTTAAATGGTGCAAAAACTGACGATCACGAAAACAAACAAAAAAAAAAAAGGATTTTAACTTAAAAGTTAAAGTTGATACTGTAATGATAACAAAACTCTATATAAACATACTAAATATATAAAAATAGGGATTATTTGAATCACAGATTTTGAAATTTGAGTTACCGATTTGCGTGCGCGAAATACTCTTAAACCGCGTGTTCTTGTTCACTTTTAACACATGAAAATTATTTTTTAACCTCAAATTTAATTTTCCGAAAGAAAATATTTTTTAAATATCACAAATATTTAATAAATGAAAGCAAATATGAAGCTTAGATAAAATGTTCTTTGCCTCCTCTAGGAGAATCAGCTGTCTCCTTGAGTTGGCCCTCCTCGTAAATTGCGTTAACGATCAAAAAAGTTGTCTTATCAGGTCCTTGTCTTCAAGGATTCACTAAGATAAAAACTTAAATAGATATCAAAACCAAAATACATGTCAGAACAAGTGTTTAGTTCTCATTAACCTTAATTATTTTTTAAGGAGATACAAACTCCGTAACCCTCCAAACATCTTAAATAGATATTACTTAAAACTAGTGTGGTAACTATTGTTGCCTTCAATATTTTGGATTTAAAAATAAGCCGGAAAATTTTATTCCAAAGTACTGTATACCAGTAAAAACCCTAAACTCAATGAATCATGATACATAAAGAATTTCATCACAATGTATTTATAATCTTGGATTCACAATTTAAGTTATGATGGATTAATGCCCAAAAAAAGAAGTAGAGTCGTGAGGCATATTCGTTAAGGAAACGAAGGTGTCTAGCTGCTTTCACCTAACAGTTAAGATGATTTTTTTGCATTTATGTCGGCCACAAATCAGTCATAAAGTTTTAGTAAATCGGTTAGTCTGTCAGAACTAAAAAAATATCTAACTGGAGATAGAAATCTTCTGCTTTTAAATTTTTAGGATGACGAATACGTAGTAAAGTTACCATGAATGTATTAACTAGATTTGAAATATCACTGTATTCCAACATCTGCTGCGATGGAATGTGTTTTCAGTTCTTCTGGATACAATTCCAGAAGAACTGAAAACACATTCCATCGCAGCATATTCTGTAGCATGTCATGTGATAATCAATTTCGCAAAAGCGAAATTGATTATCACATGACATGCTACAGAATATGTTCTTGGACAAACAAAAAATTATGGTATAAATAAACTAATATATAATATAAAAAACTATTGCATTTCACCGGGTTTTTTTTTACAAAACTTTTGTTAAATTTGAACAGTAACAATTTTAGTAAATTAACGAATTGGTCTGAAAAGTATATTTCTATGTATAATCTACATTCTATTTCTAATTAA